>NC_137863.1:33319822-33387322 GCF_963924005.1 Protomyctophum bolini | reverse complement strand
TCGTAAACAGGTTTATTAGACTCATTGTTTGATGGTGTTGCACGTTGCTTGTAGAGTGTAGAGTGTGAAGCAGAAATAGGGCGTAAACAGGTTTATTAGACTCATTGTTTGATGGTGTTGCACGTTGCTTGTAGAGTGTAGAGTGTGAAGCAGAAATAGGTCGTAAACAGGTTTATTAGACTCATGTGCTAAAATATGCTGTTATTCACAATCCGTCGTTATCTATTTTCTTCTTTTTTCAAAGGACATTTGGAGGTTGGTCGGTCGGTAGGCCGGCTCCTTTTCTTGGCAATTTCTCTTTAATAGGACCAGGTGCACGCACGCACACACACACACACACACACACACGTGCACATTCTCCGCGGTTCAGAGTCTCGGGTCCTGAGTGGGATGCATATGGCGTTTCCATGGAGATCTATCTTTAGTGGCCGCCAACTGTTAGAAACTGCTACCATGTTCTCTGAGAACGAACAATCTCATTCCCTCTCATGCAGAAAGGCTTTTCTTTCTTTCTTTCTTTGAGTACTAGGAGGATTTGTTATTCTCAAAACAGTGTACAGTGTAGTTAAAATTATGTTTTTTTTTATTTGACCACACCCACCAGTTCATTAACCACCTCTACACTAAATATCACTGCCAATATCTCGTAGATCTAGTATTTTGTCGGAATGTTTGCCCCCCAGAAAACAGTGACGGTAGGGTTCAAAGTGTTAAATGTCCCCGTCCGTCCTGTCTGTTTAGAAACAGCTGGATTTGAGGGAAGTACCATTTGTCACAACGGATTTAGATGGCAGATCCTGCGGTGTTTGACAGACAGCGGAGCATTAACCAACCATGAATTATAGAGGAAGAGCAGAGAGGAGAGGAAGGAACAACGAGCCAGCTGGAAACTTTCTGGGGAGAGTTTTGAAACCTACTAATAAATCTTTGGCCTAACTAGGAGACGAATACAAGATTTATTTATTGCAGAGATTTAAATTTATCGTGAAATTGTTCTCCGTCATACAAACCCTCTGTATTACTTACAGGCCTCGCTCAAACTGTCGAAACACATTGTCTGTCTCTGTTCTGCGGGGAGAGGGTGGGAAGCAGAGCAGCTCGCGATTCATTTTCAATGGGAGTCACCTGGTTTTGAATAAACAGCCTTGCTTGTTGGCTCCGTTCTGCCTTTCTCCCCCATCAGGCAGAGCAGAATAAGTTTGACACTTTCATGGCCCAAGTAATCCCTCAGAGCTCCCTTCCCTATGTAATTAGTTTTCCCATTCCCAATACTTTTGGTGTTCTAGTGGAGTGATATGAATCGAAAAATACGCATACTCAATGGGATGATATATCGATATTGCGATATATATAATGATATAATATAGCGCGATATATATCACAATATCGATATATCGCGCTATATATTATATCGCTGCGATATTGTATCGTCCTCCCAATAGCATGATATTGATTGGTTAGTAGTAGTATGCTTAGTTACTACCTGTGAGTGGGTAGTGTTGGCTGATGAATGAATATCAACATCCTAATACATCCTGATACTGGGGGGTCAAATTATGACAGGCAATTTCCTGCTGTCAAAATATGACCCCCCCAGTCAAAAAACACTTTGTTTAAAATAGACACTCATGCTTTCCAAGGTGTGATTTGGGCTGGGAGGAGTAGGACTAAGGCCCTATACGTCCTCTCTGGGGGGGACCAAGCAGGTACAGGACCGAACACGCATGGGTACCCATTACAATAATGAAATGTCAGTTCTAACTATCGGTTTGTACAGACATGCGCATGCAGTCAAGCTCTAATGATTTATTTATTTAACAGCACAATCCGGTTGTAAGTAAGGAGTAGAGTAGCAGCGAGCCTCTCTCTCTATGCAGCATTGACAGGGGACGTGGGGGTGGGGGGATCGTTTGGGGGTAAGGTTTGCGCTTCAGCCAGTCAATCAGTGAGGCAATAGCACGCAGCTGAGTGGTCAGCGAACGGCCGTACACATCAAAGGCAGAGTCTCACGGCTGTACAGAGTTGCTAATTAATGGCTTCTCCGACTGCACTCCCAACGCACGCACGCACGAATGGAAAGAATCACTTCTGTCCGTGACAATAACCAATCTTATACAGTTTGAATTGTACACACGCACATGTACTGCAAATATAGGCCTAATGATATAAAAAAAAGTTTGTGTGCGCGTGCATACTTGTCGTAGGCATTGTTGTGGACAGACGAGTTGTCGACAAGTTGCAAAGTTGTAGTCAGTGTTTTACTGTCTGGAGGAGGCAAGATTCATGTACAATTTGCCCTTTATGGTTCATTTTGCAGAAGGTTATACAGTAGTTCCCCTCATTCATTCCCCTTAGTAATTGATTCTGCTTCTTTAAATCAGCTGCCTTTCCAGGTCATCTCCATTCTCACTCATTCGCTACGAGCTATCTCATCCACACCCTCATTTCCACAGTGCAATTCAGGCGGCCTACTTAAGCAGCCTCAGCTCACTACTTATTCTCCATGATGGGCTGTCAAAGCAGCTCGTTCAGTGTCTGTGTGAAAGTTTTCCCCCACCTCCCCGGCCTCCAACCTGTAGTTCTTAGTCCAGGGGTTATGGGATATTATTGGATTGTTTGCGATTGTGTTGAATCATGTGTTATTACTGTGTATTGTTGTTCATGGAGTTATTGTATCTTTGGCTCTGTTCTGGAGGGGGTCGTTGATATCAGAGCTGTGTCTCGGTGCACATATAATCGGAAATATCAAATGTGATATCAGACCTGTGTCTCAGTACACAGATTATCTGATATCACATGAGCAGAGCCACACCGCCATACTAACATGTGTCTCAATGAACTCGGTTCATTGAGACTCAAACGTCCACCACTGGCCGCCTGGCATCTACGGCAGGACCATAGACTGTAAAAAATATGGACAAAGCGTTCCGCGGGTCTAACATGAACGTAAAATGAAGCCTGTCAGTCCTTGCAATGGAAGTCGCCATCTTTCTAGATCCGTTTGGGCCCAGCTGGCCATTGGCTGGCCCAGACAACGAGGCGGGACTTCCCCCCTTCTTCTTCGTTGGTTTTTATTTTGACTCGAGTGGGTGGGGGATCCCGTTCATAGACTGTAACGGTAGCCACGCCCCTCAGAACATGCGCGACTTTATGGTCATTTTTTTTATAAATGGGACCATAATTTTCCTAAAAGAATATTATGACATTAGAAATGAGACTTTAAACTAGTGACTGGAAGAAGAAAGTATTCATGACCATGTTTATTAAGGTAATACAGTCTAGGTGAAGTTGGGCCCAAATACATGGACTTCTATGGGGCTATGGGTTTTTTTGAGCCCAATGACAGCGCCACAACAGGCCATTATATGAACTTTCATTTCCTTAGTGGCTTCACAAAATATCTGTCTGACTGCCCCCCTGGGCAGGACACAACTAAATGGGTTTCTGGTTATATTTAGGGAACAGTTTGTCATAAAATGGCAAATGGTTGTCGTATCGCGGGCAGCGATCAGCCGTACAGGAAGTACCGATAATGTTGCCGAGCGTAATCCAGGAAGCAATAATGCAGCGCTATTTAAAAAAGATGGACTCCAGCCCTATACCGTACTTTCTCCAGGGAATTTAAGGAGAGTGCAGAAAGGCAGTTTAACAAGGTTAAACATCATTAAGTATCGCTTTCTATAGCTCACAGCTTGTTAAAGTGGGGCATGTGTGTGTATATATATATATATATATATATATATATATATATATATGAGATAAACTGCTGATGAAGCCAGCATGTTGCATTTTAATGTGAACTGATTGTACAGACTGATGCATGTGCATGCTATAACTAGCAGATTGGTGCATTTGCATGCCCTAACTAGCTCCCCGCTGTCAGCTGGACTGAAGTGAATGTAATGCAACAGAAATATTAGCATATGTATTTATGTTCGGCCACCAGAGTCTTCACAGAGCTGTCACTAGTGCATATACTGTACTGTGCTGTACTGTATCTGTGCAGAAGAGAAATATGTTGATGCAGCAATGCCTGGAAATAGCCACGATTGAAAGGCTTATAGCTGATGTGGACCTGTTCTTGAGATGTCTTATGGGCTGACGTGTGTGTGTGTGTGTGTGTGTGTGTGTGTGTGTGTGTGTGTGTGTGTGTGTGTGTGTGTGTGTGTGTGTGTGTGTGTGTGTGTGTGTGTGTGTGTGTGTGTGTGTGTGTGTGTGTGTGTGTGTGTGTGTGTGTGTGTGTGTGTGTGTGTGTGTGTGTGTGTGTGCGGCGCAGGCTAAAGCCTGATTATGTGAGTGCTTGTGGCATGTCATAGAGAGCTACTGTACCGTATCCCCTCCCCCTGTACCAGGCACACACAGTGCTGGGAAAAAAGTACTCAAATATATATATTTTTGCTTAGGTGATAGTATCAAGGGGCACCCGGTGGCCTAGCGGTCCAGGTGCATGTCACATATGCTCTGGCCTGACAGCGTGTCGTGTGTTCGAGTCCCGTTCATGATGACCTTTGCTGCATGTCTCTCCCCATCTCTCTCTCTCTCCCTCTTTCCTGTCAATCTTCACTTGAAACTATCAATAAAGGCAGAAAAGCCGAAAAAGAAAAGTAATAGTATCAATTCTGTAATCTTGAAATACTATAGTATTATTTTGTATTGGCATCAAAATGTAGGCCTGCTTTAAGTACCAAATATATGTTGAGCAGAATGTCCCATTTCAGCTTTTCAAATCTTTTGAAAGTATAGCATATCTACAAGCTCATACAATATGAGCATGTAGATGTTATTTTCAAATGGCCGAAATGTATATAGGGCTGAAGTGTTTATATGGTTTGTAATAATGATCAAAATCTACAAAGTAACTAAAGTTTCCAAATAAATGTAGTGGAGTAAAAGTACAATATTTCCCTCTGAGATGCAGTGGAGTAGAACAAAATGTATTGGAAATTGGAAATACGCAAGTAAAGTACAAATACATCCAAATTATACTGAAGAACAGTATTTGAGTAAATGTATAGCCTATACTACGTTACTCTCCACCACTGGCGCCACACACACAATAATGCAATACATACCAGTCTCGCAAAACCACGCACACACACACACACACGCATGCACGCACACACGCGCACACACGCACGTACACACACACATAACACACACACACACACACACACACACACACACACACACACACACACACACAGACACACACACGCCCACGACAGAGCGCATGCAAAAAAGCATTGTCGTTTGGCTGTGTGCAGGCGTGCACGGCTTCCTGACACAGATGCACACACACAAACACATATGCACCCACACAACCCGCACGCGAGGCAGGGAGGCAGGGAGCCGCAGAGATCAATGGCAGAGCATCCTCTCTTGGAGACAATTAAAAGAGAATGTGTAATGAGCCTATTTATAGGCTGATCTATTTGAATCCAGGGCATTCTCCTGCAGTATACGTAGCGTAGGAGAGGAGAGCCACGCGGAGAAGCATATTTGTTCTGCCCTCCTCCGTCGCCTCCACCCCCCCCTCCCTCCAGCCCACTGTATCCCCCTCTGCCCCCCCCCCTCCAGCCCACTGTATCCCCCTCTGCCCCCCCCCTCCAGCCCACTGTATCCCCCTCTGCCCCCCCCCCCTCCAACCCACACTGTATCCCCCTATGCCCCCCCCCCCCCTCCAGCCCACACTGTATCCCCCTCTGCCCCCCCCCCCCCCTCCAACCCACACTGTATCCCCCTCTGCCCCCCCCCCCCTCCAGCCCACACTGTATCCCCCTCTGCCCCCCCCCCCCCCCCCCCCCTCCAACCCACACTGTATCCCCCTCTGGCGGGGGTTGGCGATAGGGCCTTTCTGTGTGGAGTTTGCATGTTCTCCCCGTGTCCCCTAGGGTAGATACCCTCACATGTTCTCCCCGTGTCCCCTAGGGTAGATACCCTCACATGTTCTCCCCGTGTCCCCTAGGGTAGATACCCTCACATGTTCTCCCCGTGTCCCCTAGGGTAGGTACCCTCACATGTTCTCCCCGTGTCCCCTAGGGTAGGTACCCTCACATGTTCTCCCCGTGTCCCCTAGGGTAGATACCCTCACATGTTCTCCCCGTGTCCCCTAGGGTAGATACCCTCACATGTTCTCCCTGTGTCCCCTAGGGTAGATACCCTCACAAAAACATGCCGTAATCCTGGTCTCTAAAACTACCTCCCCCTGGCCAGCCGGGGCGCCTGATGGAGGGGAAAGGAACTGGTCGGAATAACGTGTCCCTTACACGCGCTACTTCCGGCCGGGGAAATTCCCCTCTGTCAGGTGAAAAGAAGCAGCTTGGACTCCTCATGCATAGAAGGAGGCATGAGGTCAGTCCGCTGCCCCCCCAGGTTGGCAGAGGAAGTGTAGCGCCCAGGATTACATTAGATAATTGGCACTGGGTGATAAGAAAAAACTGGGTTACAAAATCGTGGGATAAAAATTAATTTATCATTTTAAAGATAATAGTTTTCTCTTTCTTGTACAGAGGTTTATTTAGATCTGAAAATTCATTATTGTTTTTTAGCTGAAATTCTCATTACCGCAATGCGGCGACATTCATTTTAGTGGCGCTTAGACTGATTTTAGATTGGATAAGATATATGGGTTTTACTCAAACTGAATTCACATTATTAATTATGTTTAGTAAAAATATAAAATGTATATAATAAAAAATCTACAAGCTCACTGTGAGCGTGTATATCGACTGTTTTCACTATTACACAGCTCATAAAATAATAATAATATTAAAAAGAGACATGCATGGTTTCCGTCCCTTGTTGGTGGTATAGATTTGCATCTGATCCCAGGCAGCCTCCCATATGTCTGCTGATCACAGCCCTGGGTGTCATGGGAGAGAACGTAAGCTAATAAGGCACCATGGAGTGGTGTTCTTTCATAATGCATTGTATGTCTCATGCACAACCAGCTCCTCTTAGGACCAGGTGCAGTCAGAGGTGTGTGTGTGTGTGTGTGTGTGTGTGTGTGTGTGTGTGTGTGTGTGTGTGTGTGTGTGTGTGTGTGTGTGTGTGTGTGTGTGTGTGTGTGTGTGTGTGTGTGTGTGTGTGTGTGTGTGTGTGTGTGTGTGTGTGTGTGTGTGTGTGTGTGTGTGTGTGTGTGTACTCAACTTCCTAATTAGATGTTTACCAACATTCAAATGAGCATTGAGGAATTAATTATCATCATAATCACGTAATATTGGCTTACCGCATATCAAGGATCCTGTTCGTTTGGCAGTTCTGGGCTCCATTGGTTGTCTGGGAGCACTTACAGGCCTTTTCTCAGAATTAAACTATATATCTGTTCCCTGGAGTGTGCAGTAAAGCAAAATAGAACTAGAGTCTATTGTGGCAGTCGCTGAACTCTTGCTACTGCCCCCTGGTGGTGAAAGAGTTAAACGGACCTTGTGGAGGGTGAATGAGGTGTGATTGGAGTATGGAGACATGATGATTAGCTGAGATGTGATAGGAGGACAGGCTGATTGATACAGCTGATTACAACTAAGGCGTGCAAAACTCCTACATGTGTCCCAGTATGAACTAACGCTGTGCTTCATGTACTACATTACCCAGTAATGCATTGCTGCATGTGAAGCTACCCTATCTAAATTTGCTTCCAAAAACAAACACTGTAGCACAGTGGTACAGTGTTTGTTTTTGGAAGCAAATTTAGATTTTAGTTTTAGTCATAGTCTCTTGAATAGTTTTCATTTACTTTTAGTCACATTTTAGTCACCTGGAATGTTTTAGTGTTTAGTCGAGTTCTAGTCGATTCATCATATCATAAGATTTTAGTCGACTAAATCTACAGTTGATTTAGTCGAACAAAATGTATTTTGCCGGGCCTTAATTGATGCCGTCATAATGACACTCATAATTACACCTGCTACACTTGCTACATTGCTACAAGCTCACAACGTGTCGCGCTGCGACGTGTTGAGAGCTTGTAGATCTGCTATTTTCAGCCTGCAAACGAGTGTAAAATTACTTCTACTGGATCTCTTGTCCACTAGTCCCTTCCTAACGTTTTTGTCTATTTTTTATCTGTTGACGAAATTGATAGTATATTTAGTCTTGGTTTTAGTCATCATAGCTTAGTTTTCATTTATAGTTTCAGTTTAGTTTTCGTCAGTGGAAAAAGGTAGTCGACGAACATCAGTTTTAGGCGACGAAAACAACACTGTGCTTCTACATGACCCAGTAATGCATTGCTGCATGTGAAAAGCTACCCTGCCTTTGATAGCATTGAAATAATAAAGATCTAAGCCAAACTTCAACCTTTGTGCTAAACATTTACAATGCAATTTGATTTTATATTGATTGGGGAAACTTGCATTATACTGTAGTTATGGCTGCACTTTTCATCGTGATTCACAGAGGTGGATAGAGTTCAACAGTTCAACGCTACGGGGGTTGGAGTTATTACCGAATCCACGCAAATCTGAAGTCATTAACCCATAATGCATTAATCCAGCATGGGTGCTATCCATGAGATTAATTTCCTAAACGATATGCTAATAGTATTCTGCCGTACGTGTGCTTAAAGCCTGGCAGAGGAGAGGGAGATACTTGTGCGGCTCTTGGCTTGTGAGGAGGAGGAGGACGGGAGGGGGGGTCAGAAAGGCTTTGCCTCTCTTGAAAGGCATTATGTAAGACTCTGAGAGCCATGTGGAGCCTGTCATGACTCTATGACTAAGACGAGCAATTAGAGAGGCTGCTGCGCGTGTGTGTGTGTGTGTGTGTGTGTGTGTGTGTGTGTGTGGGGGGGTGGGGGGGTGGGGGGGTGGGTGGGCGAGCAGAAGAAAAGAACGGCAGATCATTAGAGTATTGTCTATCTATATTTCTTTGACACCCATAGACTGCGTTAATTACAATTAACACTGTCAATTTCACATGTGTGTATTCAAGCAGCGTTGGAGAGACAAGACAACAGGGAGCAATGCCTTACTCTCTCTCTCTCTCACTCTCTCTCACTCTTATTTTTTTTGGTGTGTAATAGTCTCATCTTAGTCATTTTTGTAAACACACATTTTTGTGAAGACAAAAGTGAGGACGCAAATTAAGATTGGCCAGAATGAGATGATCCATGCTGATGTATGATGATAAGAGTGCCCCTCACTTCAGTGTGTGTGTGTGTGTGTGTGTGTGTGTGTGTGTGTGTGTGTGTGTGTGTGTGTGGCAGGAAAACTGCCCCCACAGATGAGCATTATTCATGTTTTATTGAGGGGTGCTAGCCCCTATGTCCAGCTTTGAGGGTTTGTGTAAACGCAAACGTTGTCCTAACACAAACATTGAATGCCGTTGACAATGCATGGCCAGTTTAGTCTTAGTTTAAGTCATCCTAGCTTATTTTTTATTTTCTTTCTATTTTCTTTTCGTCAGTGAAAATAGGTAGTCGACGAACATATTTTGCTTTAGTCGACGAAATCAACACTGATTGCGATGACTGTTAATCTCTCTCTCTCTCTCTCTCAGGTCTGGGGGGCGACCCAGTGGACCTGGACAAGAGGAAAGAGGTGTACGGACCCAACCTGATCCCTCCCAAGAAGGCCAAGACCTTCATGGAGCTGGTCTGGGAGGCTCTGCAGGACGTGACCCTGATCATCCTGGAGCTGGCCGCCATCATCTCTCTGGGCCTGTCCTTCTACCAGCCGCCTGGAGAGGGCACCGCTGAGGGTGAGTGAGTGACTGACAGTCACCTGTAGCATATACATGGGCAACTGGCAATATTGTTATATTGCTGATTTCAGCTGTTACAATTCCAAACATGCAAACATGACGCATGAACACACAGACCATGACGTATTGCGGATTGACACAAACATAAAGCCATTTAGTTTTCAAAATCAGACCATGATCTGATGGTCTGACACTAATGTGTTCGATGGGTTTAGATAAACATGCTTAATCCCCTCAAAGGTAATGACACTTTAAGCATTGACCTCCAGTAACCTCAGAAATAGACGAGGTAACAACAAGGCACACAGTGGTAAAGGCTGGATAGCAATGAATAGCCTAATGCTAGCCAAACCCAATGGCTCAGAACAACAACAACAACAACAACAGCCCCCCCCCGCGCGCCCTCCCCCGGAAGTACTTCCCCCCCCCCCCGTTCCGACCTTAAAGGAACACACACGGTAACACATTCCCAACCATAAGACAGTTGTCTCTCGGGGACACAATAGTATGACCTTTAACCTGAAACCTAACCCGAGGACCATTGCTACAGAAACATGCATGAACACACAGACCAGACCATGACGTTTGTCACACAGTGAGTGAGTGAAGAGTGAGTGTCAAACTGCTACTTGTGACTTCAATACCTGTCACAGTATACAGTCATGCACCAACGCTCGCACGCACTGCACTTGCGCACGCATACCTGTGTGTGTGTGTGTGTGTGTGTGTGTGTGTGTGTGTGTGTGTGTGTGTGTGTGTGTGTGTGTGCATACAATTGCTTGCGTGCGTGCGTGCGTATATAAATCTGTGTGAAGGTTAATGAGTAGTGAAATAACCTTGAGCTCCGTGCGGGCTCCCATACGTACAACAGCTCTGCCGGCCATGAAACAGGAAATGAAGACAGGGGGGGCAGAACAAGCTGCTGAGTCGGCCACATCAATCATCTCTCCCATGCAGTACCTTTAATGGAATTCCATTACCCTGCATGCGAGCACAACCAATCTGGGAATGCGACCATTTGATGGTACGATTGGTGATTTCAGTAATATCACGATTATTATTACTACAAAGTTATTTTTGTTTATGTTTACAGTTAGATGTTGGATCGTTTGTGCGTATTTAGGCCTCATTCACACTTAAAAGACACCTGTCTTGTGTCCTAATTGCCGCCCCAATGCATTTCCAATGGAAGTCACATGGTTTGAATGAGGCCTTAGAGTGCATTAAGAGCTTTTAAGTGCTTTTGTGCCCATTCAGGGTATGGGATTGGGAAGGGAGTCCCCCATTGGCTTAAAAGCCATGCAGCCAATGAGGAAAATGTCACGACTAGTAGTGTCGGTGATGAAATTAGCTTGCTTAAAAGCATAGAATTGCTAAAAGGAATCATTATGCTAATTACTGCAGCCATCTGCACATGCATACTAATCAGGGTTGCCTTTTAATGCGTAGAAGGAAAATCTGGGGTTGATACTGTATTGTACGTGAGCCCCGCCCCCTCTCATACCAAACGCATTCTATAAGTCTGAGCGCCAAAACCTCCAGGCGGGTATGAATAAGCACGAGTGAAATCAGCGATTCACACTGATAAGAATACATATATACTGTATATATGAGTCTGAACCGCCTCGTTCACACTCGCATTTGAATTGATTTGATTTACATTCAAATGGACCTGGTGCTGAGATGGGGGCGGGGGGGTGTGGGGGATGCAGTAAACAGTGAGATATCTAGCCTATAAGAGAGAGAGAGAGAGAGAGAGAGAGAGAGACTCCACCGCTCATGGCTTTCTGTTTAATAGGTCCAAACGGCACGCAGACTAGAAATAGTACAGCAGTGGGTTGACTTAATGCACATTTACATCTGAAAGGTTTTAGCTGCAGCTATAAGCATGAAAGACTGATTGTGCGTGCGGTGCTCTACTCTACTCTCAGCACCAGAGACATCTACTGAGCGTTGTGCGTGCGTGCGTGCGTGCGTGCGTGCGTGCGTGCGTGCGTGCGTGCGTGCGTGCGTGCGTGCGTGCGTGCGTGCGTACTCTCAGCACCAGAGACAGCTACTGAGCACGGTGTTACAACAACCTGCTCTGTCCTGTAGCTTCTCTATCCCAGGCGGCAACGTTCCCTGGCTGGAAATCAAATTCACCCTTTGTCAGCCTTCTGATTGGTCCCTGACTGACTAACCAGCAGGCTCGCCTTGTTCCGCCCTGGTTATGTTGAATTTGCTTTTTTTTGGAAAAAACAAAAAACAAACATGATATGCCCAATCACCATGCTGCACCTGTGATGTTCCTTTTTACTGACACCAGGTTTAAAATAAGAATTGAACGCCAATGGAACAACATATTTTCAGATGAGGGTCAGCGTCCCAAATACATATAATTCTGGGCGGTTCTTGACATGAAAAAGGTTGAGCATGATACTGACATGATACAGTAGAAACATAGGTTTTTCAGAAAAACGGCCTCAGGTCTAAATGGGTTCCACATTTTGCTTTTTTCTCTTCCCCTCCCCCTCTCTCACCACCACCACCACCTCCGCGTGCGGCTGCATCCCTCCATCCACCCCTCCACCCCTCCATCCACCCCTCCATCCACCCCTCCATCCACCCCTCCATCCACCCCTCCATCCACCCCTCCATCCACCCCTCCATCCCTCCACCCACCCCTCCATCCACCCCTCCATCCACCCCTCCATCCACCCCTCCACCCAACCCCTCCACCCAACCCCTCCATCCACCCCTCCATCCCTCCATCCACCCCTCCATCCATCCCTCCATCCACCCCTCCACCCAGGCTGCAGCACGGTGTCGGTGGGCGTGGAGGACGAGGGCGAGGCGGAGGCGGGCTGGATCGAGGGCGCGGCCATCCTGCTGTCGGTGGTGTGTGTGGTGCTGGTGACGGCCTTCAACGACTGGTCCAAGGAGAAGCAGTTCCGCGGGCTGCAGAGCCGCATCGAGCAGGAGCAGAAGTTCCAGGTGGTCCGCGGCGGCCAGGTCATCCAGCTGCCCGTGGCCGACATCGTGGTGGGGGACATCGCGCAGATCAAATACGGTGGGTGTGAGACTGAGAAGCAGTGTTGATTTTGTTCTAAATGGAAACTAAATGAAAACTAAGCTATTTTTACTAGAACTAAGCTAAATGTATTGACAATTTCGTCAACATATGCTTAGACTACAATTTACAATTAGGCTTTTAATTTTTTACATTAAGCAAGAACAAAAAGCATGGCAATACATCACATACATAAAAAGACGTTATCAAGAAACATGCGTAAGCTAAGAACGTAACAGTGGAGTTTCTACTATAAAGTGCTATGACTACATAAAGTCTAGTGCTGTCTACATCACATCCTATAAATCTGTAAAATGCTATCTAAGGTGGTCTTTACGGGTAAATGGGCAAAATGGTGAATGGCCCACAGCGCATATGTTTATTACATTGATGCAGAGCCTGAACAAGCCTCCCTCCTCGCCTACAAAGCGCTGCTAATCAGCGATGGCTTATGTAAAACCATGATGTAAATAAAATGCCTTGTGATAGGAGGCAGCCACGGCAGCAGCGTTTATGTAGCCTAATGTATTATAAAATATATAACCATCCCGTGGTGCGCTCTGCCTGCATGCTCTGTGCTGCCTGTCAGCCTGTGTGTCACCTTGATGTGTTAGTAGAAAGCAGGCAGCGAGCGACGGCCACAACCACGTTGTGTTCTGGAAGCGCCATTCAAAACCCAGATAGTGTTGCGTGAAAGGGGAGCTACCTGGTTCTTCTTCTTATACGTGGGTGACTGGTCTATTTTGCAGACAATTTAACTGCATTTCACACGTCCCAAACTCTTCTCCCTTCTGGCTCCAAAACTGTGGAATGCACTTCCCATTGCAGTCAGAACTGCAGCATCACTCCCAATCTTCCGCCGTAGTCTGAAAACCCACCTTTTCAGACTCCATCATAGCCCATAGCACTTACCCTACCCCCTTAGATAGCAGTTCTGTAGACTTAGATAGCATTTGATACAGACTTATAGCATGTTATGTAGACAGCACTAGAATTGCATTGTATGTAGTCATAGCACGTCATAGTACATATGTATAGCATAGTATTATTATATATGTATAGTTTATATGTATAGTTTCATTATATACTGTTACTTTGTTAGCTTACGCATGTTTCATGATAAATGCTTTTTATGTGATGTATTGTCACTTTAATTTGTCAATTAATTGGTATACTCTTTGGAGTTACATTAAAACACAGGGGACTTTACTGTGTACTGCTGTATAACACACTGCTATAATACAAGTAACTAAGACACTCAGTAGACTGATAGATGGGATTGAGTGGGGTGTGTAGTTTAATGAAATAGTAGCTGTTGGGCTCCACTCTTGCTCTTTGATCAACAAATTGCAGAGAAAGGCTCCAGGAAAGTGAATCTGCACTTTGATCACTGACGGTTCAAACAGACCACTGTTGGAGCCAGTTGATGCGTGGTGTCATCATACCATTATGTAACATAATGTAACATAACATATGGACTGTACCATATCTAACAAACATCATGGCACCATGTTACGCTTCTACTGTGGGTTTTTGTTGCACTAAACATAGGCCAGTACTGGAGGAGGAGGGGCACTGAGGAGAATG
Organism: Protomyctophum bolini; assembly: GCF_963924005.1. Taxonomy (NCBI): domain Eukaryota; kingdom Metazoa; phylum Chordata; class Actinopteri; order Myctophiformes; family Myctophidae; genus Protomyctophum; species Protomyctophum bolini. The sequence goes on along the minus strand of NC_137863.1, from coordinate 33,372,987 downwards.
TTGTTAAAACTACACTCTCCGAATGCTATATAGAGTCTGGAACTATAGCCCCAATGAGCTGTGTAAGGAAGCTGCCATTTCCGTTCACGGAAATATATTTTAAAATATCATTAAAACTATTAAACTATAAACTATTCAAGAGACTATGATTAAAACTAAAATCAAAATTTGCTGCCAAAAACAACACTACTGTGAAGGCTCCGTGAAGAGGCCTGGTCCACGCAGGGCCGGATGTACAATCAGGGGTCTCTAAGCAAAGGATTGTCAGGGGGCCCTTGCTGCGCGCACGGAAGATTGGCTGTTTGTGCTTTGTGCGTGCATGCAAAACGGCATAGCAGACTACAAGGCAAAGCGGCATAGCACACAAAGTACAGTGTGAGCTCCCCCACGCCCCAACTGTGCAATGCATGTACTGAAAAAACTGTGCACAGGGATTTGGAGGGGCAGGGGACGAAATTTGAAAAGGGCACTTGCGTGCACACACACCACAGAATATCGGTTTTTATTTAGGGGTGCTAGACACATTTTGCGGGGGGTGGAGATACAAGGTTATACTAACTATACTTGAGTCAATAGTACAAATCTAAACTCTACTGTACCCAATTTCTTCAACCTGCCTGACTGTCAAGCAAGCTGTCACAGGAGGGGTATCTGGGGCTGACACTGTCTGATGATCAATTTAACATGTAACATTTATTACTGTACAACGAATAACGATGGAACACAAACCTGTTGCCCTGATCATAACGGATATAATCAGAAACCACCACCCAACCAGTCTGCCCTGCAGTGCAGCTCAAATTACTGCTTATAAAAGAAAAATGAACAGCTGCTTGTGTTGCTGTTATTTGATCGATCACGATAAATATTAAGTATCACATTTGCTTGATTGCCTGCAGACATAGTTTGTGATCGATCAAAATTCAATTAGAAATTTGTGAAATCATGACACTGACTGGACTGACAGAGAGAGAGAGAGGGGTCCCTCAATCGTTTTGTCGGCGGTCCATGCGTGACAAATTATTTGAAATAAAACCTTTTTTTTGTCCACACACAGTCATGACACAGCCTAGTGACGAGTCGTTTTGTTTGTGAGCGGAGCGGCTGTGCACTCAACTACATGTGTTCAGCTTGTTTATGTTCGGTTTCCATTGTGTGTATAATTCGACTGCGTTGCGTGGCGGCGCGGCCGATCTACAAGCTCACAACGCAAACCGACCGCAGCTTACTAATAGGTGAGAAATCTATGGAACGGGCTGCAATATTAGACATTTTTCAGGGAGAAACTCTCTGGGCCTCTAGCCGTCGGGGCTCTACGCAGTTGCGTAGTTTGAGTAGCGCTAATAACCGCCCCTGGGTCCACGGTCACACTCGATAGTCAGTTGGGGGTCCATAATAGAGGTCCATGGAACTGCAGTTGAGGGGTCCATGATAGAGGTTCATGGAACTGCAGTTGAGGGGTCCATGATAGAGGTCCATGGAACTGCAGTTGAGGGGTCCATGATAGAGGTTCATGGGACTGCAGTTGAGGGGTCCATGATAGAGGTCCATGGAACTGCAGTTGAGGGGTCCATGATAGAGGTCCATGGAACTGCAGTTGAGGGGTCCATGATAGAGGTCCATGGAACTACAGTTGAGGGGTCCATGATAGAGGTCCATGGAACTGCAGTTGAGGGGTCCATGATAGAGGTCCATGGAACTGCAGTTGAGGGGTCCATGATAGAGGTCCATGGAACTGCAGTTGAGGGCTCCATGATAGAGGTCCATGGAACTGCAGTTGAGGGGTCCATGATAGAGGTCCATGGAACTGCAGAGTTGAAGACAAAAGAAAAACAAAAGCTGACCTGAAACAGGACATGTCCCCTTATTATGTCCCCTTCTGGGAAAGGAGGGGAACTACCAGGGATGGAAAAAGTACTCAAATGCTTTACTTAAGTAAAAGTATCAATACTGCAATATAGAAATACTTGGTTACAAGTGAAAGTCCGGAATTCCAAATGTACTTCAGTAAAAGTATAAAAGTATTTGCATCAAATGTACTACAGTGTAAAAGTACTTTGTTACTTTACACCCCTGGGAACTACAGTTAATGCCACATAGAGCCAACATATTGAACTACAGTTAATGCCACATAGAGCCAACATATTGAACTACAGTTAATGCCACATAGAGCCAACATATTGAACTACAGTTAATGCCGCATAGAGCCAACATATTGAACTACAGTTAATGCCACATAGAGCCAACATATTGAACTACAGTTAATGCCGCATAGAGCCAACATATTGAACTACAGTTAATGCCGCATAGAGCCAACATATTGAACTACAGTTAATGCCGCATAGAGCCAACATATTGAACTACAGTTAATGCCACATAGAGCCAACATATTGAACTACAGTTAATGCCACATAGTGCCAACATATTGAACTACAGTTAATGCCGCATAGAGCCAACATATTGAACTACAGTTAATGCCACATAGAGCCAACATATTGAACTACAGTTAATGCCACATAGAGCCAACATATTGAACTACAGTTAATGCCACATAGAGCCAACATATTGAACTACAGTTAATGCCACAGAGAGCCAACATATTGAAAGCTGCGTGGGCTTGTTGTTGCTGTGTGTGTTCCTCCAGGTGACCTGCTGCCTGCGGACGGCGTGTTGATCCAGGGCAACGACCTGAAGATCGATGAGTCCTCTCTGACCGGAGAGTCCGACCACGTCGGGAAGGCAGCGGACAAGGACCCCATGTTGTTGTCTGGTATGTGTCGCCCATTTCTCTTACAAGGACCCCATGGTGTTGTCTGGTATGTGTCTGTCGCCCATTTCTCTTACAAGGACCCCATGGTGTTGTCTGGTATGTGTCTGTCGCCCATTTCTCTTACAAGGACCCCATGTTGTTGTCTGGTATGTGTCTGTCGCCCATTTCTCTTACAAGGACCCCATGTTGTTGTCTGGTATGTGTCTGTCGCCCATTTCTCTTACAAGGACCCCATGGTGTTGTCTGGTATGTGTCTGTCGCCCATTTGTCTTACAAGGACCCCATGGTGTTGTCTGGTATGTGTCTGTCGCCCATTTCTCTTTCTCCGGCCTGTTCATAGGGCCGGCGGAGACCCCTCGGGGACCACTGGGGGGGTCCCCGGACCCCACTATCGCCATGTAATCTTTAACAACTAATCTAGCTGATCTAAACTTGTCGAGTCGCTATGTTTACATCGCGATGCATTGTGTAAGCAATGATCAGCTATTATTTTCCCATTTATTGAAAGTATGACAAATTGTACAGGGCTTATAGGACAACTTTAGTTGTTTTCAACCAAGGTTCATGTTTTAGGTTGTTGTTAGAGAAAGTGTTCAGGCTTTTTTCATTTGCTGCTTTCTTTCATTTTAGGGATGTTAGCTGTTTTTCACAAGGGGGCGGGGGCATTCAAGCATGGGGCTAAATATTTATTTTTTTACAAAATGTTAAAGCGTTTTTTTTTTTTTTTATCATTTACCTACTAGACCCCAAGAAATTAAATCTGGCCACAAAAGATCACAGGATCTACTGAATATGAAGGTAGCCTACTGGGGGGAAGCCACACTGTGTGTCATAGGCTCAATGTCAGTTTGACACATTCAGTAGATCACGTGATCTTTTGTGGCCAGATGTAATTTATTGGGGTCTAGTAGGACAATAGTAAAAAATAACAAAATAAATCGCTATAAAATGTTGTAAAAAAAATACATATTTAGCCCCATGCTTGAATGCCCCGCCCCCCTTTCAAAAACGGCTGAAATCCCTCGAACGAAAGAAAGTAGCAAATGAAAAAAAAATAACACTCATCTTTTACTTTCTCTAATAACAACCTAAAACATGAACCATGGTTGAAAAAAACTAAAGTTGTTCTTTAAGTGGTTTAAAAGGAAATACAAAATGTTCCTCTTTGTTTCTGTGAAAAACAGTGGCGTGCACAGACATTTAGAGGAGCAGGTGCTCTAGTGAAAAAAGGGCACATTGTGCAGCACGTGGAACCGGCCGGTTGCCTTAATAGTGTGACATTTATAGATTTTGGGGCCTAAATAATATATTAGAAGCTTTTTATCAAGAATTGATCAATGTCACCATGGTCCACATACTGTACACAGTGTACACTGTGTACATTTGTCCACATTTGTCCAGAGGGAAAAGGGCAGGGGGTGCTCTAGCACCCTCCAGTGTCTATCGGTGCACGCCACTGGTGAGAAAGACGAGGGTTCGAGAGTTGCCTGCCTCCAGCCGAAAACAAAGTAGGGGAGTTATTTCTCACCTTGAGCTTCAGGTACTCAAATCATCAAATGTCAGGTTTTCCGGGACAGACAGGGGTCTGTGTGGGCAGAGATTAGTCACATCACATATTAGTCACTCAGGCTTATACTTTGCTGTCTGTCGCTACAGAATCTATTATGATCGCATACAAATCCGATCTATTATTCAAGTCACGCTGTCATGACATTTCCCTCTGAGGGAAGACAACAGGCCCTTAACCCATTCAGGGCAGGAACCCCTTTTGGTGTTTTAAGCATTATGTTATACTTTATCTATGGAAAAATAGCAGATCTACAAGCTCATAGTGTGGCACCGAGTGCCACGCTACGAGCCTGTAGATCTGCTATTTTTGAAAAATAGTGAAAATGTGGTGCAAATTTAGAATATATATTCTTTCAGAGTGAACATTTTTAACTGCTTCTGGGGGGTCCCTGGAACAACATATTTTGGTGGTCGGAGGCCAATTACATATCATTGTTTGGGGTCCTTGACATGAAAATGTTTGAGAACCACTCACATAGAAACATGGGGTTTTTCAGAAAACTGTCAGGATTTAGAAGAATCGAGCTCGGGTCTAAATAGCTTAATTATACTGAAATATCAGTGTGGATAAGGTTGGGAAGGGAGGGAGGCTGCTCTCCCTAAGATGTCTGTCGCGCAGAATCCTTGTATTTCCATATTTCAACTTATTTATTTTTGTACACCGTAAAATTAATGACCAACTTTTTTGCAACATACAAGGATACACATACCCGGCCGGCAGCAGTGTTGTTTTCTACAATTCTACAACAGGTCGTTTCGAGGAAGCAATCTGATTGGTTGAAAGTTGAAACGGCTTCTAGCCGTGGATCAAACCAGCATCATTCACCACCTAATCAAAACAAAGAATTCAGCTGCTCTGTTTTCCCAGAGCTAGCTAGGCTAGCTACTTTCTTGGGACATTTGTGGTCGTAGTGACTACATCTGTCATTAAAAAAATATATTTTTCTTAGTTTTAAGGGTAACTTGTAGAATTGCAATATTACACTTGAGGGTGTGGTTTAACGTGATTATTGCCACTTCAGTGATGCTTGCTGAAATCGACTTTCTCTCGTTCCTTACCGCATTACTGTCGTGGCAATAATCACATTAAAACACACCTCTCGTGTAATATTGCTTAAATGAAAACTAAGCTATGATGACTAAAACTAAGACTAAATATATTAACAATTTCGTCAACAAATAAAAACTATATGCTAGAATGTTAGGAAGGGACAAGAGATCCAGTAGGTCTATAAGTCATTTTACACTTGGTTGCATGCTGAAAATAGCCATTCTACAAGCTCACAACGCGTCATAGTGCGACGCGTTGTGAGCTTGTAGATCGGTGTAAAAACAGTCATTACGACGGCATCTGTGTGTGCGTGTGTGTGTGTGTGTGTGTGTGTGTGTGTGTGTGTGCGCGCGTGCGCGCCGCGCATGCAAAAAGGCTAATTCAGTTTTTCCTGGCGAAGTTAATTATAGATGTTCCGTTCATTCTTTATCTAAAGCACCACCTTGCTAGCTTCCAGTCTTCTTGTCCGAAGATAATTAAATGTGAATCTGAAGACCTAACATTGACCCCAACACATTACTGCTGGTAATAGTGAAGTTTCTTCACTAAATAGGAACCGGTAACAATTAACTGTTATTGGAGAAACTGCGGCGCTTCCTTTTAGCTGTTAACTCTGTTCTTTTAACAATATTCTATTATGTTAGTGGCTTTCATTCATAATGGATATTTGCAGCTTTGGTTTTTTTATGTAAAATAAATCCTTGAAAAAAACGAGGATGGCACATAAATGTACCCATTTAGTGTTTTAGGGATGGTATAGGGCTGGGCACTCGGGTGGCTTAGGGGTAAAGTCATAGAGTAATACAAGGATAGAGACCCAACCGGAGCATTAATACATACATTTAATACAAGGATAGAGACCCAACCGGAGCATTAAGCCTATTTGCCTAGCCTAGCCCGGACCTCAAATTTGAGGTCCGGTCATGAATGGCGTACTCATCTTCAAAGTGCTGTCCCATTCCTTCCACTACAATATGGAGCCGTTGCACGCAGCCTCTCACCCTCAAGCACTTACAGCTAATAGTGGAGAATAGGTGATCTAGCTTGTAAATTGGCTCTACTTTTTTTCCCCCATGAAAAAAGAAAGACAAATGTGTTTGAAAACTTTTCATGGGGAATGTGTTTTTGAAAATCTTTTGAATTATTAATAATTAAAAACAAAATGTATGTATTTTAAATAAAGGGATCTTACCTTATGTATATACATCTTATATCCCCATGCAGGGACCCATGTGATGGAGGGCTCAGGGCGCATGTTGGTGACGGCTGTGGGAGTCAACTCTCAGACAGGCATCATCTTCACTCTGCTCGGGGCCGGGGTCGAGGAAGAGCAGAAGAAAGAAAAGAAAGGTATGTATATGTGCTTCATGCCGTCTAACGCTTTTCATTATTTTCTATTCACATGTTACCACACACAGTGTGTTGTATACAACCACGTGCATATAATTGTCTCAGTTATACATGTTCGGGTTGATATAAGCAGATGCTAAAACCACAAAGAATTTTGTTCATTGATTGTACTGCCCCCCGGGGAGCCATTAAAGCTTTGTATGTTGCAAAGTGAAGGATGATCTTAACTGATGATAACGTCTTTCAAAAATAAATGGGACGTATTTGTAATGATTCAACGGGACAGAATTACGCACATTGTTGTAGGACGCTTTTCCCCCACAATGGCGACATTGAGGATAATGTAGCGTCACTGTGTTATCCAGCAAAAAAACTAAATAATTCCTTCTTTCCTCGCTGAAAACCATATGCATAAGGATTTAACTTGTATGCACTTATAATAACGTACCACCTAAAATAAACCTCAAGGGACAAGAGCATGGGCAAGAAGAATGGCTAAACAAGCTAAAACAAAATCAGTTTTGGTGGTGTCTTCATCTTTTTTTTATTTCTGACCTGGACTATTCAGGTTTTATGGATTCAGGTCATTTTTTTGTTTTGTCCTCACTTCTCTTATCGTTTCAAAAAACGCCTCACAGACGGGGCAGTGGAAGATGGACACCAGAACACAGGTAGAGTATCGCCTTTGTCTGACCCCTCCTCGATCCAAACCGGAAGATCCATTCCTCCTTGGTCCATTGACCGCTCTAACTAACCCCTAACAGAAGCACTAATACCCCACCGTGACTGCCCTCCTCCCTGCCTCCCTGCACACCCATGCACCGACCCCCCTCCTCACATCCCCCTGACCCGTAACCTCAACCTATAACTCTACTCTCCAAAAGAAAAGCCTTGATCATCCTCAAACCTGGCATCTTTATTAACCACATGAACCCTAGCGTCCCTATTATGGGGAGGTGGGGGAGAAATAGGCCATCTGCAAGGTCACACAACGCCAGTGGTTAATAGCCAATCTACAAGCTCACACAGTGTGTCGTGATGTGACACGATGTGAGTTTTAAGATCATGCTTCAAAAATCATAATCATACATTTGTTGAGATTTCTTTTTGAAGAAATTGTAAAACAAATACGCAATCTGGGGGTCCTTTAATTGGCATGAAAGCGTTTGAAAACCACTGCCAACGTGACAACATTGTGAGCCATTAGCTATTTTCAGAGAAGCGATTCGATTGGTGTAAAGGGTGCAGTAATACTAGTGGACCTAGTACAGTGCCCTGGGGGACACCGGTCAACGAAAACACACAAAGGGTTTAAGTGGTTAAATATTGAAAGATGATGAACATCTCATGGTCCATGATCCCTCCTTCCCCTTTTCCACAGGCTTTCTGATGCTTTCTCAACAATACTAACATTCAGCGCACCTGTTCTGTTCCTCCAAACTGCCGAAATCCACATCCTTAAAATAGCACTGTCGCCGATGTTCAGATGACTGCCTGGCTTACAGATGTAGAGCGTACCCGAAAAGGAATAAAACCGTAGCTTTTTAGGAGGATAGCACCCCTAGAGAGATGTATGAGGGGTGTTTAAGTGTCATTATTTATTGATAATATTTGCTACCGCTCTGTCCCAGTTTTTCTACAATTGTCACTTTGAGCAGCTCTTTAGTTTGAATGAAGTTGGCCCCTCTCTATAGTACTGTAAAATAATGGATATAGTGCACTTAGTCAATTATTTTAAGCATTTAGTTTAAGTTGTCTCACTTCCACCCATCATATTATGTGGAATGCCTTGTCCCAGTCCTTACAATACACATATATATATATATATATATATATATATATATGCTAGAAGAAAATACTTTTTATCGTGTATGTCACCTTTAAAATGAAAATAAATATGTTTTTGTCTAGTTCGATGGATGTTGCTATATATTTCAATTAATTGTTTGTTGCCTAATCTAGGCGATGCAAAGACTTTTATGTCCTGACATTTTCAGATATGTTGATTTATCTGAGGGCAGCCAGTATTCAATAGTTCTACTCTTACCCGTGCTGTGGTTGGTATAGCTAATACGCTGTCGTCATACAGGGCTGTAACGGACCGGAAATAGCAAGTAATATATAAGCCACACAATGTGTTGCATCCGCAACTCGTTGTCGTTGTGACTGTGAGCTCATAGATATTAGCTATTTTTGGTTTGTGGACGCCATCGAACAACGGAGCATAAATTAGGCATAACACTGCGATGCTTTCAGACGGAGTAGCAACACATTCTAAGATACAACTTAACATCCTTCAAGGCGAAGATTCCAAAATTGGAGAACTCTGAGGAAGCCTGTGAGAAAAACCTATGATCATTTTCCTCTTTTTATCTTCTAAACTTGAATGGGATGATCTAAAACCATACATCCTTGTCTTGTGCAACCCACTCGTTTAGAGGTTAGCTTGAACTGGAAAACTCATGCAGTCAGTTGTGTGGTTTTCTGTTGACTGTATCGCTTTGGAGAGTCTAACTGTAACCCGGGCTGGTTGAACCCGCAAACACAGCTTTTTCCGTTCCCGCTCTTTTGCGCTGCAAATTATGATTTCCCAATGCTAAAATGACGTGAATAACATGGTTGACATAAATTCCATACTGTACCGGCGTAGAGGAGAAATTGGACTTGGTCCAAATGATACGGTCACATATTATATTATTATGATAATATGCATACAAAAACGTCACAATTTTGTGCACTTCCTAGTTCTAGCTTCACTGCCCCCCCCCCCCCTCCCGTTTGTCCTATGTTCTTTGTTCTATTCCCCATGTTGTGTTGGGAATGAATTGCCATAATATGTTCCTTTTGTTTTGTGTTCCATATCTGTCCAATTACAGTTTCACATAATTTATTTATTTGTTTATTTTTATTTTTATTTGTCATACTTCTTACAAGTAGAGTGCTAAATCACACTAGAAATCACGTGCACATGTAAAAACACAAACCGCAACACTATAGTCTTGATGTACATACTAAACCTCTTGACCATATTCTAAATAACCATGTTATTTCTGTTCACTGTTTTGTATGTGTATGTGTGCGTGTGTGTTCGCGTGCGTGCGTTTGTTGGTTCATTTATGTTTGGCCTTCATTGTTGTTACTTGGTTAGACTGCTCCCATCCCTCAACTCACCCCATCGCCACCATAGCTACGGATGGGGCTGCAGGCCCCGGCAATGCAGGCCTTGTCAATGGTAGGTCGACAACGCCAAACTCCGCACTGTGTATGACTCGTCATCATGGTCCCCTGTAGTGTACCCAGTGGTGGAAATAAAGAGTACTATGTTTCTTTACTTAAGTAAAGGTACAAATAGTGCAATGTAGAAATACTCTGTAAATAAGTAAAAAAGTCCAGAATTCAACATTTACTTGAGTAAAGAGTACAACGGCAATGGCTTCTAAATGTACTTAAAGAAACAACATGTCCCATTTTAAACCCCCAAAAGGTCCTTAGGGCTGACGTGTTTAATTTATGTTTCGTCATGGTAATCAAAATCTACAAAGTAACTACCGGTATAGTAACTAAAGTTTTCAAAGTGGAGTAAAAGTACAATATCTGGATTTTGTAGAACATAATTGTAAAATAGGAAATACTCAAGTAAAGTACAAATGCCTCAAAATTTGACTTAAGTACGGTACTTAAGTAAAAGATGTACTTAGTTACTTTCCACCACTGCCTGTACTGTACATCCTGCTGCCAACCGAACCAACAGTGCACCCATTTCCTCTCTGGCTTCACCGCGTCTTCCTTCATTTCCTCTCTGGCTTCACCACGTCTTCCTTCGCCTCCTTTGTTTCATGTCTCTCTTGCTTTTCACCTTCTTCCTTTCCACATATATATATATATATATATATATATATATATATATATATATATATATATATATATATATACTTTTCAGGATTCCAATTCAAAAATAGCAAAAAAAAACAATTCAGGATTTCAATTCATATAATAGCAAAATAATTTGAGCTTGTAGATCGGCTATTTTTGCTACGACAGTTATATGCAATGTGGCCCATCTGGAGTGAGTGTGGAAATATAGTGGCCCTCTCCAATCAATCAGACTTTATTGAAAGTTGCCCACACCTGGGCTACTTTGTCCTTTGTTGAATGGCCACGTGCGTCACTCGTTTACAAGTCAAGCGAACAACATAACACACACTGCGTGAAAAGAGGAGTTATATACAGTAATATACGGTAATATACAGGTGTGATGGTACAATTCGGGAGTTTACGGGAGTTTGTTGGAAAGTTTAACGGGAGTTTCCTGTAATATACACCTCCGTATTCCAAGCTTTTTGCGCAGTGACATTGTGCAAGTTGATGATCAAGTATGTGTTACAGTATGTGGCGGACAGTAACAATTAATGCATTTACTTGAATACTGTACTTAAGTATTCAAATATAGTGTAAATTGTAGATCAAATAGTACAAGCTCACAATGTGAACATCTTTGATTTTTTTTTTTTTGGGGGGGGGGGGATGTCAAACTTTTCATAAATGCATAAATATTAAAAATAAGATGCCTTTTGTAATTTGTAGCCTACTTTGAGTACTGAAGTGTTTTTAAAATAAGTTAACTCACGTCATTATGATAGCCAAGTCTATGGGATTTTTAATGTTTGTTTGGAGCACTTTTATGATGTAATTATTTTGCCAGCCAAGTCTATGGACTTTTGCTAATGTGGGCACTAAATGTGACCAGATTTGACTGAGAGCCTGCCATCACGCAACCTCCAGCTTTTCACCAAAAACTTTTTTTCCAAAATGAGTTTATAGCACAGGCAGACTCTCCACATACTAGAGCATGTCTGAAATAAGCTGAAATTGACATGTAAATATGAAATAAATTCTTAAACATGTAGCTAGGTGTAATGTTAGAATTTAAACCACAGAAGTGAACCTTTCAAGCCTGTTTTCTCAACTCGCTGTTTTCTGCAAGACATTACTCTATAAGCCATATCTCCAAAACTGGTGGGTCAAACTTAACAACCAATATGTCAATTTGAAGCTAGAAAATTCAAGAAAATCCAATGGCAGTCGTTCAGTCAAATTTGGACACAAATGACAACGTGCGACCTTATGTGGCCGATAATACAGCGGGCGCACCCTCATTTCACTCGTGGGTGATTTCTTTAAAAGCATGAAGTACCGCGGTGGTGTTGAGTACTTTGCCCACCACTGATGACGCGTGTTGTGTTTGACAGTCAGAGTGTAAATGAGGCTTAACTCTCCCACTCAACGCGTGTCCTCTGAGGTTGCATTCTGTAAATAGCTGTCCTCTATCTGGTCTCCTCACGTTGCTCTTGGTGAATACCAAATGAACTTCGTTTGGGACATTTCTCTTAATGAGGGAGGCACTTTTTTTGTTGTTGTTCCTAATCCGAAATGAAAAGTAGCATATAACCTAATTAACAGATCCCTCATTAGCTCTCTCTGAAGACACTCAGAGATTATGAAAGATACTTTGATGAATCACATATTTCATTTCAAATGGCGAAGGCTAACTTAAACCTTTGAGCATTTGAAGCGAGGCTGCATTTGCGTTACCTCTGGGACGTGGTCTTGTTTTCCCTCAGTTTGCACGGTGAAAAAACGTCGGTATGATTAACAGTGATTGGGGTTGCATCGGGCTGTATCTATGTATGTATGTATTTGGTTAAAATGGGTAGGGTTTAAAAAAAGGCAAGAGCTTGCTCTGGTGCACTGGCCTAAAAGTGGGTCCTTAAAAACTGCTAAAACTTCTGAAATGTATGTATGTAGATATGTAGGTATGTATTTATGTATTGTGGGGGCGCTGTTTCACCAGACCAAAAAACACATAGAGTCAAAGTTCAGAGTGCTAAACAAACGGCACTTTTATTTGTTTGTTAAATCAGAAATAACTTAAATGTCCGCCCATTAGGGAATGGGGGTTTTGACTCAGGGGCTCTTTGGTTGTCAGAGCATGGTCACAACTCAGGTCTCTTCTGTATAATTATGTTTGGGGGTTTTGTCCCATAATCTTCATCAAAAAAGGATGGGGGGCTAGGGGCACTCCAGTGTCCCAGCTAATATGAGCCTTCTCTTTCCCAGAGCCCAGCGGTCACTTCTATTCAATGGGTATAGGTGAGCCTGAGAGGTGTCATTAACTCATGACAATAGGTACAATAGGAGGGGGAATATGGATCGGTCTTACCATGTGCCGCACACCAGCCTGTCTCTCAGGAGAGTCTCTGAGAGAGTGAGCAGGACAGAGCCTTTTAACCTGCCTGGGTGTGGACGCGCAGCAGGTGGCTCGTTAAGGCAGACGAGGAGACGGGCTGGGATGTACCTTCCTTCCAGGACCCGCCCTCGTTGCCGTTGGCAACACTTCGCTCTGCCTGTCTCTCTCCCGAGGTGGCTATGCCGTGGCGCACGGTCTAGGAACGAGACGCCACAGTATGTATGTATGCATGTATAAAACAACACATTAGTTCAATGCCGGCGGTGTTGTACAAGGACTACAAAGAGGTGCACCCTGGTTTTTAGGGGTGTCTCCAGAGGTCGGCTAAATGAGAACTAAGACATTACATTATCTATGGTTGCATTTGACCCTCCCTTATGTTCCTTGGATTGCTGAATAGTCCCAAAGTGTTCGTACTTGTGGTAGAATTAAGGTGCAGTTTGGTACTGTAATGGAGGTGACCTTGTACAGTCCTGGGCTGGGCAGACCAGAGCTATTTGTCATTTTCAGCCTTGTTGCTGCCCCGGGGGAACTGGCTAGACTTTGCGGTTAAGGTGAAATGAACACTGTTCTGTCTGAGACAGACAACTATAGCATGCTACAACTTGAATAGTTTTTCTTTGTTGGAATTTTACATAACTAGAGGTTCGGGGTGGGGTGGCCCTGCACATCTATAGAATGTGGGCTATGTCGCAGTGCCAGATCCGATCAATGTGTCATAGTGTTGGCGGCTTTGTACATATGAATTTGATCGTACTGGTATCGGAGGGATCGTAACGTCCCATTAGCCAATTTTAATATATAGTATAGGATAGGATTTGTCACTGTCAGGTGGATCCTGAGACGATGTGAGACCAGTTTCCTTCAGTCTCTCTCTCTCTCTCTCTCTCTCTCTCTCTCTCTCTCTCTCTCTCTCTCTCTCTCTCCATCTCTCTCTCTTTCTGTGTCTTTCTATATAGCATTCACATTGCCACTCCCTTGATCCTTAACTGTGAAATGTTGCATGCACATTCAACATAATTTCTCACATGCATGCTTCTTTCACTGGTGTGTGTGTGTGTGTGTGTGTGTGTGTGTGTGTGTGTGTGTGTGTGTTGATGGTAGTGGTACTTGTGTAACTGTGGTCTTTTCACTCTCACTGTGACCATGTACCTACAGTATGTCTTGACACCTCACTGTCGGGATGGACAATTAACAGAGAATATATTGAATGCGGAATTTTATTATTATTATTTTATTTTATTTTTTGGGGGGAGGGGGATTCTTTTTCTGCCTTTATCGATAGGTGGAAAGTAATCTGACAGGAAATGGGGAGAGAGGGGGTGGGGGGGGACCTTAGAGTATATATGAATAGAGACGTCACCGGATTTCTCCTCCCATCCACTTGCATTAGGAACAGAGTGCATTCTGGGATGCATTGGGCCAAACCTCAGGGTTTCCTCCGGGTGCCGTCTCTATTCATACTGTATATACTCTTAAGGGGGGGACACACACGGCCAAGGCTGTCGGGATCGTGAGTCGAACACGCGGCACGCCGCCAGGCTGGCTCAGCAGCCTATCGGTGCCCAGACGGTTGAGCTAACCGTCCGGGCCAAGTGGAGGGGATATTTTTTTAACGCAGTTGACACGACGTTCTGCCACCCACGATGCACCTCCATTTAAACATCAACGTGTTTGTGACATACAGTCAAAGTGCAAACACCACATGACATAACTGTGGACATCACCACCACCCCACATTGTAAGCATCTTCTATACGCAACTGTCACGGGGATGGAGAATTTAAAAGTAATTTTCCTTAATTGTCTTCCTTGTGTTTTGGATGTTTTGGGTGTGGCTGTTTGCGTTGCTGTTTGTATATATATATATTTATGTATATATGTCCGTGTGTTGGTCTGTGTTGGTCTGACTTGTTGTCTGCTTTGGTTATTTTTTGTTGTTACTGTCTCGTATGTCTCCATCGTAGGTAAAATGCAGGATGGAAATATGGAGAACAGCCAGACTAAAGGTAACTGACCATAACTCCCTCTCTCTTCTCCCTCTTATATCTTCCTCTCCTTCA
The DNA here is from genome assembly GCF_963924005.1 of Protomyctophum bolini. Taxonomy (NCBI): domain Eukaryota; kingdom Metazoa; phylum Chordata; class Actinopteri; order Myctophiformes; family Myctophidae; genus Protomyctophum; species Protomyctophum bolini. The sequence goes on along the minus strand of NC_137863.1, from coordinate 33,357,938 downwards.
TGCTCTTTTCCACCCATCTCGATTATCTGACTCACACTCTATGCTCTGGAGGGCTTGGGTCAAATCGTGATGGAAAAATCCTCAAATAATTGATCTACAAACTCTCAACGCATCGCTGTGCGATGCGCCCGCAACCTTGTTGATCAGCTATTTTCGCATATTCTTCACTCGACAAAGTATATATGGTAAAGCTACACCTAAGTGGTTATTCCATATTGGTTCAAACTTCAAAAAATTCTAATTAAATTCAATAGTGTCACAATTTTTCTGCCTCGCCGCACCAATCCCCAATGATTCAATGCAGTCAATCCCATCAAATTATTTGAGAGTACAGTTGCCAATTTATGGCCAATGGTGGAAAAAAGTACTTGCATTACTTACACCTGCATGTAATTTAAAGTATCTACTGTATATTGCGAAGTAGAAGTAGAAGTAGTAAGTAACTAAGCTGTTTGGCTCTGTGATGTAGTGGAGTAGAAGTGGACGTACTGTATACTCAAGTAAAGTACAAATACCTCAAAATTGTACTTACCGGTAAGTACAGTACTTACGTAAATCTACTGAGTTACTTTCCACCTCTGCCTATAAGCGTCTCTGCCTATAAGTCCTGGTCAGTCTACTCTAGCAGTACGACATGAACAGGGACGAGAACGAGGCAATCTTTGACCCAGGTCTGTCCCGCTATAGTACTATTAGTCATGTAGTTGTTTAGATCCTCCTCCTGGTCACTGTCTGTCTCTGCAGTGTTAGATCCTCCTCCTGGTCACTGTCTGTCTCTGCAGTGTTAGATCCTCCTCCTGATCACTGTCTGTCTCTGCAGTGTTAGATCCTCCTCCTGGTCACTGTCTGTCTCTGCAGTGTTAGATCCTCCTCCTGACCCACTGTCTGTCTCTGCAGTGTTAGATCCTCCTCCTGACCCACTGTCTGTCTCTGCAGTGTTAGATCCTCCTCCTGACCCACTGTCTGTCTCTGCAGTGTTAGATCCTCCTCCTGGTCACTGTCTGTCTCTGCAGTGTTAGATCCTCCTCCTGGTCACTGTCTGTCTCTGCAGTGTTAGATCCTCCTCCTGACCCACTGTCTGTCTCTGCAGTGTTAGATCCTCCTCCTGACCCACTGTCTGTCTCTGCAGTGTTAGATCCTCCTCCTGACCCACTGTCTGTCTCTGCAGTGTTAGATCCTCCTCCTGGTCACTGTCTGTCTCTGCAGTGTTAGATCCTCCTCCTGGTCACTGTCTGTCTCTGCAGTGTTAGATCCTCCTCCTGGTCACTGTCTGTCTCTGCAGTGTTAGATCCTCCTCCTGGTCACTGTCTGTCTCTGCAGTGTTAGATCCTCCTCCTGGTCACTGTCTGTCTCTGCAGTGTTAGATACTCCTCCTGACCCACTGTCTGTCTCTGCAGTGTTGTCCCCGATGTTGCGTGTTGTTGTCATCGTCGTCTACTTGTTGTGACGTTAACTGTGTCCCTCGGTTATATCATTCCCACCCCCCCACACCAGTGTTGATTTAGTCGTCTAATACTTTATCCACTGACGGAAACTAAATGAAAACGAATTGCTGTGATGGCTAAAGCTAAGACTAAATATGTTGACAATTTCGTTGAGAAATAAAAAGTAAGACTAAAACGTTAGGAAGGGACTAGTGGACACGAGATCCAGTCTGAGTAAAAGACACAAGTCATTTTACACTTAATTGCATGCTGAAAGCAGCAGATCTACAAGCTCACAACTCGTCACGCTGCAACGCGTTGTAACTTGTGAGCTTGTGTAAAATGAGCCATTACGACGGCATCAAAGCCCACCAAAATACACTTTAGTCAACTAAATCAACTGTAGAATTAGCCGACTAAAATCGTATGATATTTAGTCAACTAAAACTAGACTAACACTAATAGTCAGGGAATATTATCAGAATAATGTCAAATCTGGGAATACATTTCATACCAAGAATGTTCCTCACCAATGTGTTTGTAAAAGGTGTCTACTAACAAAGCCCGCATTGGTTTCTATTCAACCACCCTATAGGGGATTTTTGACAGCTGCTGAAAGCCATCCATCAACAACCAATATAAGGCAAAATGTTCTACATTTCATTATCCTTTAAGTAGCATGTGGCATGCCAATTAAACTAGGGGGTTTTCATGATTCTGAATCCATTCCAAGCATTTGTTTCGCAAGTGGCTATGGCCCAAATTCAATATGGCGTTCAAGTGTACTGCAGGGATACAACAGGCCAAACCCTTTAAACAGGTACTGTGACAGTTGCAAGGGGGATTTCATGTTGCCACCAGGCAGATGGAGTGTCCAGATGGACATGTGCACTTGGGAACGTCTTGTTCGTCCTCACTCTAGCTTTGCCCTTGGTATGAGTAGAGTCAAAGTAATAAGCTAACATTATAAGATATCCAATGAAAGAATCAAGTTGCAGAACTCGCCATCTGGTGAGTAATATCGTAATGGAAAATGTGAGTAATCGTAAAACACTCAACAACTCGACTTTGAGTTTATTACATTTATTACAGTCCCTGCAGGTGAAATTGTCTAGCCATATAATTCCCATTATACATGCAGTGTCTCTCTCTCAATATCAATACATCAACTGGAATATAAAAATGGAAACTAATGGTTCTGTCAGGACCACTTTGGTTGAAATAAAAAACCCTTTAATTAAAACCTGATATTAAAGCATTCATTATGCTTGGTGGCATGGCTCTGTTCTTGGATCCCCCCCCCCCCCCCCCCTACTAGGGTACTACAAAGAAACATCAGTGGCATCAGATAAAGACCCTCCCTGGTACTGCAGAATGGAGCACCGTGGCTCTCAATGTCGGCTCCACCAGGGGTCCAGATTGATTTTTATTGTATCTCTGTTCTCTTTTCAACGACAAGAACTAAGTGAAACATATAGTCCATGTTTCTGGATTTGTTAGCATACGGTACATACACTATGGCTCAGTTTCAGATGAGGTTCTCAGAATGTATTCATTAAAAAAGGTTACAGTGAGGCTTTAAAGGTATATTCAGTGATTTCACTTAATTCAAATATCACTTATTTTTTGTTTTGTTGTGATAATCCTCCCTACTATAGAGTGTGCTGACCATATAAGGAGTTCCTCCCTGTCCCTAGTTAACCCCTGGGGGTAAAAAAAAAAACCCTTAGGTTTCGTTTTTGGCTAGGATAGAGAGCGGCCTTCCGCCAATCATGATTGAGTGGGGGCGGGCCTTGGTGTGTGTGCTGTTGGGTTGTCACGTGCCCCCCCCCCCCCCACACTGTAGTGTGTGCATGTGCACATCTTGTTACCAGGGTTTTCCAAATCACCCTAAATCACTGAATGCTCCTTTAAATTGGGGAAAAAAGACAATCTACAAGCTCACAACACATCTGTATTGTGCGCTTGTTAGATGGCTGTTTTCACCTTTTTTTTACGTACAGATACCTGCCCCTTCAGTGGTGGTAAAAGTGAGTAAAAGTTCAGTAGTTTAAATGTACTTACTAAGTAGCCTATGTTACTTGACACTAGTGGTGGGTGGACGTTGCGTATGCCGCAGCAGGAATCGGCTAGAGATGAAGAACTTATGAAGACGTCTCTATGGAGGAGGACTTGGCAGGAATATATGGGCTGATCAGCTAATGAGGGCAATGCAAAGGCTCTGTTGTCCTGCCAGAACTAATGCTATACGCTCAGTTTCACTGAAACTTAAGTACAACAAGTTTTTTTTAGCCACAGAGATGGTATCTATTGTGAAGATATATATATATATATATTATTTTTTCCTTCTTTTTTCATTCTTCTTACTCTTCAAGTAAGGCTGCAAAGCCAACTGGAGTTGTGACAAATCATGACAAAAAACTAATTTCTTTGGGCTGAACAAATAAAAAGACACTTTGTAATTATTTGTTTGGTCCAAAATATTGTGTTTGTTGTCATGATTTGTCACGACTCGAGTTGGCTTTGTACGATGCTTAAAAGGACTTTAAATAAATACTTTTTGAAATGTCTATGGGAAAAATGCATTGGGAATTATTTCCTGGGCCTGGCGCCGTCATGAAAGGGGGCGGGACTGCGACACTCTATACGCCTGTGCAGGGACGTGCACACGTATACATCAAAGGGGGCTTCAGCCCCTGCCCTTTTACCCTTCTGTAAAACAACCGAGAGACTGCCCTCTCCAGACCACAAATGCAGGATTTACTATAGGTGAAAGAAATACGAAACGCCACTCCTTTCCATTCCATATACACCGGAAGGCAGCATTCAGGACAATTGCTTTTTTCCGAAGTCTCCTGAACTTGGAACGCAGCATTTTGTGTTGAACAATTTTTATTTCGAAATCCATGTCGTACCTCACATGATGTCACATCTCCAGTAGATAAATAGTGCTGGGTTGCACCTCCGAAAAATAGCCAATCTACAAGATTGTAGATCGGCTATTTTTGCTATTATGGCATTTCAGCCCCTTCCTCGCTAACACTCTCTTGCACGTCCCTGCCAAAAACCCAGGTTCCTAACAGCGGTAACATTTGATACGCCATGTGTCTTGTGATGGTTTTACAGTGAAGAAGCAGGACGGGGCCGCCGCCATGGAAATGCAGCCTCTGAAGAGCGCCGAGGGGGGAGACGTGGACGAGAAGGAGGTGAAGAGGAAGGCCAACCCCAACAAGAAGGAGAAGTCCGTGTTGCAAGGGAAGCTCACCAAGCTGGCCGTGCAGATCGGCAAAGCAGGTGCAGTATACCGAATGAATAGGTGTTTCATCTGGCCTCTCTACAGTGTGGTGTGCACAGACATTTAGCGGGGCAGGTGCTCAAGTGAGAAAAGGGGCACATTGTGCAGCCTTAATAGTGTGAGATTTATAGATTTTGGGGCATAAGTAATATATTAGAAGCTTTTCTTTCATCAAGAATTGATCAATTTCACCATGGTCCACATACTGTCGCAGGTGTGCATTAATGACGTTAAACCACCCCCTCAAGTGTACTATTGCTTAAAAACGCCATTTTTAAAATACCCTCATGATTATACATCCGCCCTCTCCTCCTTTTTGAGTGCTCGGATCGGATCGCACCCCTTTCTTGTGCTAACTAAGACATCTGCTGATGTTTCTTGGACAGATTTAGCTGCTATATCTGTGAACTTCACATGTATTTTTAAGCTGGTAGTGCTAGAATTATGTCACAGACTCAACAGCACAGCTGTTAACCCATTCAGGACGGGAACCCAGTGGCGGCCCGTCCATAGGGGGCGCTGGTTTGCCGCACCACCACCACCCACTGACCTGAATAAAAATGAGAAATGAAGTCTGCAGTCTCGCCAGACTATAATCTATTTTAAATGAGCAAGGCACCAACGTAAATATTATATTATAGGCTAATATAAACCATATGAATGTCGATAAAAAAATCTTCTACGATGTGTAACGTTCCTGATTGGTTACCGCATGTCACATGTGCAATAGCATCTGTAGCCCGTTGACTCTCATTTTACGTTCATGAGCTTGTATGAACTTGTAGATCTGCTATTTGTTCACAATGCTTATACCACCAAAAAGTTGTTCCCGTCCTGAAATGGGTTAAACATCCCTAACCTTGACATCACAGAAACTACTGTATACCTAAACCAGAGTAATCTAGTAAAAGAGTGGCGACACTAGCGTTGACTCCCATTGTAACAATGGAATGCAGAAAACCACGCCCACCTGTCCTCCATGGCTGACCTAATCACCTGAAACAGAGATGATCGTGTGTGTGTGTGTGTGTGTGTGTGTGTGTGTGTGTGTGTGTGTGTGTGTGTGTGTGCGTGTGCGTGCGTGTGCGTGTGTGTGTGTGTGTGGCGTTGGGCAGGTCTGCTCATGTCGGCCATCACGGTCATCATCCTGGTGCTGTACTGGGCCGTGGACAACTTTGTGCTACAAAAGCGCCCGTGGTTGCCGGAGTGCATGCCCGTCTACATGCAGTACTTTGTCAAGTTCTTCATCATCGGTGTGACCGTGCTGGTGGTGGCGGTGCCGGAGGGCCTGCCGCTGGCCGTCACCATCTCCCTGGCCTATTCCGTCAAGGTACGCACGCACGCTACGCACGCACGCATGCACAATGGCTGCCACGATTACAATTTGAAGTTGACGATTAATTGTCATACAAATAATTGTGATTAACGAGTTAATCATGTTTTTGGTCTTCATTGCCTGGTAATGAAAAAAATAACAGGGCAGATATGACAACTGAAATATACAAATAAATTACTGACATACTGTATCAACACTCATTTAACGGCTAAATCGCTCTTAATCCAGAGCGATTTACAGTAAACTAGAACAAAAAACATGGTAATCCAACATACAAAATAGTCATCATGAATCATACGTAAGCTAAGAAGTGAAAGATATACAGTAAAGTGGAATATACTATAGAGTGCTATGTCTACATAAAATGCTATCTAAATTACACAAGTTATCCAAGTTACATAAAATGAGTTGACTCAGACTGCGGCCGAGTGGCCACAAGTGGTACTGTAGTTACCTTCAATCGCAGTCAATAGATGGCATTTTCTTTTTCTTTTTGTTATTGTATTGAATTTTTTATTGTATTTGTATTGTTTGCTGTTAATTCTCTTTTCTTCTGCATCACTGTACCACCCTACCCTTGACTTCCTTAAAAGTATTCTTATCTTAACAGTTGGCCTGAGTGCCACTTAAGAGTTTTAGTCTATAGGGGGCACGGTGGCACAATTGGTAGTGTTGTCGCCTGACAGCTAGAAGGTCCTGGGTTTGATTCCCGCTGGGGACACTGTGGGCGCTGGGGGCGTGTTCTCTCCTCCACGTCATCAGTGCCCATACCCGAGGTGGGGTTGGCGAAAGGGCCTTTCTGTGTAGAGTTTGCATGTTCTCCCCGTGTCCCCTAGGGCAGTGGCGGAGGGTTCCTCTAACGACAGTGGGCGCCCACCTTAGAGTAGCCTATATATTTTATGGTGCCCGTGCACCCGCCCCGCAACTTATTATTATTGGCTTATTATTTTGCCAGTGGGTGCTTCGGCTCCTGCGCACCCACGGAGTTGACGCCGTTGCCCTAGGGTAGGTACCCTCACTAAAAACATGCAGTAATCCTGGTCTCTAAAACTACATCCCCCTGGCCAGCCGGGGCGCCTGATGGAGGGGAAAGGAACTGGTCGGAATAACGTGTTCCTTCCACGCACTACGTCCGGCCAAGGAAACTCTCCCATGTCAGGTGAAAAGAAGCAGCTTGGACTCCTCATGCATAGAAGGAAGCATGAGGTCAGTCCGCTGCCCGCACCAGGTTGGCAGAGGAAGTGTATAGCGCCCAGGATTACATTAGATAATTGACACTGGGTGAAAAAATGGGTTGCAAAATCGTGGGATAAAAAAACCCCAAAAAAAACAAAGTCTGTGAGTTTTTGTCTTCATATTACTTTACCCAGCCTTACTCTATAGATGTGGTGGGTGTGTCTAATTATCTTCATTGCAAACGGCCTGTTCATTGTCAACACGCCCCTATGCTTTTGTATTTAACACGCCTACTTTGTTTGTGTACCTGACAAAGACCTGTTGTGGGTCAAAACGTACACTCTACGATAATGTCCCGTCCCCCCCCCCCCTCTCGACAGAAAATGATGAAGGACAACAACCTGGTGCGCCACCTGGACGCGTGTGAGACCATGGGCAACGCCACGGCCATCTGCTCCGACAAGACGGGCACGCTGACCACCAACCGCATGACGGTGGTGCAGATCTACATCGGAGACGTCCACCACAAGGCGGTGCCCGACCCCAGCGCCATTCCCGCTGCCTCGCTGGACCTCATGGTCAACTCCATCTCCATCAACAGCGCGTACACCACCAAGATACTGGTAAGACGCTCGCCGGCGCGGCGCCTGCAATACTGTATATTAGAGAGACTAGACCTGTACGTGCCCGTCGGCTACCGGCCTACTTGAGAATGATGCAACTTGGGAACCCAATAATACCGGTTGTCAAGTGGACTGGTTGAGTAGGCTAATCAATTGTCAGGTGTGCGGCTGCCATGGCAATCAATTGGCTGAGGCAGAGGCTGGAAATTGCACAGGTGAGGGGATTCCCACTGAGGGGATTCCCACTGGCAGAGCTTGAGCAGAGCCTTTTGTGGTGGTTCTGCACTCCCTTTGGGGGTGTGGAACGCGCATGTCGAATATGAAGTCAGTGGGGCAAACGGTTCTCGAGTTACGTGCATTACACGTCCCATGGGGCCTCTACAGCGGTGCCCGTGGGGCCTCTACAGCGGTGCCCATGGGGCCTCTAGAGCGGTGCCCGTGGGGCCTCTAGAGCGGTGCCCATGGGGCCTCTAGAGCGGTGCCCGTGGGGCCTCTAGAGCGGTGCCCGTGGGGCCTCTACAGCGGTGCCCGTGGGGCCTCTACAGCGGTGCCCGTGGGGCCTCTACAGCGGTGCCCATGGGGCCTCTACAGCGGTGCCCGTGGGGCCTCTACAGCGGTGCCCGTGGGGCCTCTACAGCGGTGCCCATGGGGCCTCTACAGCGGTGCCCGTGGGGCCTCTACAGCGGTGCCCGTGGGGCCTCTACAGCGGTGCCCGTGGGGCCTCTACAGTGGTGCCCGTGGGGCCTCTACAGCGGCATGCCACACATTGTGAGCTTGTAGATCTGCTGATTTCAAAATATTTTGTATACATCTGAAAACTTGAAACGGGACTTTCTGCATAATGAGTACTTTCTATTTGTGATACTTTAAGTCCATGTTAATGCCCATGCACACTTTTGTGCTTTTTACTCAAGTACATTTTGAATTCCCGACTCGTACTCATCAAGACCATCTGAGCAGCCCGGTGAAAACAGTAAACGCGAATGTCTAGGACAGCACTCCCAATTATAATATTATTTAATATTGCACATGCAATATTAAATAATAGTATTATGGGAACACAGTAATATCCTGGATTTAGGTTAGTGTGTTTTTTTCTTTTTTTGGGGGGAGGGGGGGGGGGGTTCAGCACACCGTGTTAAATACTCTATTATACGAGACGGTGCGTCTCTCCATTCTCATTATTCATAATCTCTCACATGAAACATAGCATTGCTCTAATTCCTAGCTTTCCTCATTCTTATGTTAACCCATTTCGACCAAAACCAGATTCTACAAAATGTATTTTTTTCAGAAAAACCTGTTTCTATGTCAGTGGTTCTCAAACTATTTCACGTCAAGGACCCCCAGAATTATTTGTATTTGGCCGCCGACCCCCATCTGAAAATATGTTACAAAAGGGGTTCCCGCTCAGAATGGGTTAATATAAATGATTCTCTTTTCTAGTGTGGATTTTAAATCCGAAAGAAAGCCTATAAATCTGTATTAACCCTTTAAGACCTGAGACCACATTCTATAAAATATCTTCTTAAATCTTTTTTTATGAAAAACGTATGCTTCCAGTTCTCAGACTTTTTCCATGTCAAGCACCCCCCAAATTAGGTTAAAAATGTTAGCCTTCAAATTAGATATATTAGGATTAGATTTTATACAACAAAAGTTGAAAAATAATGGTTAAAGTGTTTAAAAGAAATGTGAGACAGATGCGTTCTTAGTGGCTTAACCTGCGATGAACTCTTACCTTACTTCTCCCTGATTTATTGAGGCGCAGAAGTTTTTGACGCTGCAGTCAGCAGGCACGCCTCGACGTCCTTGTCTGCTGCTTTTTATACGTCCGTTGAGCGTTCGCTGGAGTCGCCACCTTGAGAACTGTCGTGTAATGTTTGCCTTATCTGTTATTCAGAGCACATGGCGGTAATTGAATCCAATCTGCTTGAGTGCCTCGGATGCTCTCTCGTTTATGGTGAATGCAACAAAAAGCGATTTTCTCTAAGCCAGTTAAACCTTTTTGTGCAATCGGAAATGCACAGTACACACAATAAATACTGTTAAATACCGTTGGTTGATTGATTGATTGATTCTGACAGAGGCCTTCTATCTACGATAGAAGGAAATAAAAAAGTTGTTCATCATCTATTACAAGAAAATACCGTCTCTTTGCATGACACACACACACATACACACACGTACACGCACACACACGCGCGCGTGCGCCATCTGTGTGTCTGTCTGTCACTATAGTAACCCCATGTAGAGTCTATTCATTGATGGTTGATCAAGTGCTAAATGTCCTTCTGGACGGCGTGTGGGGAGTGGCTGTAGCAGGCAGGACGTCTGTGAGCAGCACCGTGTCCACTTCCTTCTCCTCCGGGCAAAGTCTTAACCAATGGGCTGCCAAGATGGAGTGCCACGCTTTTGTGGCCACATATCTGCGCGAAGAAGCGACAAGAAAGCACCTAGACCAGGCGCTTAAAACACCAGAAGGGATTCCCGTGGAGAATGGGTTAAAGGTGGTGGATAGGAAATGGCACTCGTGCGCGGCTGCACGAGCGTCATTTCCATCCACCAGCTGTTTAAAAATCAGGAAGAGACGTTTTCTTGACACGATCGTGTATAGTCGTATACCGTGTTGCCATGTATGCTTATTATACTGTAAGTGCTTGTTTTTTCCTGTAAAGTCGCTTGTAAATATTGGTGGTTGTGGGTTGCGGTTTGTTGGGCTTGTTATTTGTCTGCAAAGCGTTTGCGGTTTTCTGGCCGACGTCAAAGAACCCCAAATGACTTAATGTATTTGTCAGCAGGACCCCGTTCTGAAAATATGTTGTGCCAGGGTCAAGGACCCATACAATATTTTTGTTGCACGTCAACCAGTGTTGATTTTGGCAGCAAATTTTGATTTTAGATTTAGTCATAGTCTACCACCCGGTAGTTACGCGCCTGATACAAATACAATACTTAAAGAATTGAGCCCAAGAAGGCAAGAAAACACTATGCAGGGCTCGAAATAGCGACCATTTTGGTCGCAAATGCGCCTGAATTTTAATCTGTGCGATCTCAAAATATAACTGGGCGCACCAGTGCTACTGCATATAATTACTGTAGTGCGACCAAAACGATCGCGACCGAAAGTGTCGCGGGCCGGTTCCCTCCCGCGAGATGATTTAAACTTGTAGAGCATAAAGATCTGAGCATGTAAAAAAAAAAGTAAGTTCCTAGTCCATTCCTGTCCAGAGTTATGATTGTTTAAAGAAATATCTCCTTGGCTTCTTCTACTTCCTCTAACCTCCCGTCAGTCCGTGGACTGATTGGGTGATCAACATCAGCTGGACCTGAGGTCCTCAGCTGTGAGAGACAACAAAAGGGCTCAATTGAATGGAATGTGTGGAGTCACACACACACACATTTATGATGACGTTATGAAAATAACTTCTCATAAATATATACAGTAGGCCTATATATATATATATATATATTTTTTTTTTTTACTTCAATCAAAAAGCAGGCCTACATAAAACAAAGGGTTTTGTAGCCATTTACAAATTCAGAAATTATAGCAGAGACAGTATTTAGAATTTAATTATATTTTCAACTGGTTTATTGCCACAAAAATAGCATCTCATACCAACTGGCTTGTAGGCCAGTGGTTCCCAAAGTGGGGTCCGGGGATCCCTAGGGGTCCTCGGTTAAATGATAGTTAGGAACCAAATGGACCCTTATGGGTCTGAAACTCTGAGAGTGTACTACATACTATGGGTAAACCAATTTCACTGTACATTTGTACACTCAGTTAAATTAACTTTGATTTTATGGGTCCCAGAGATAGAAATGGGGAACGGTAGCCTAATTCAGGTCAAACTGGGGGTCCTTGAAATGTAAATAACTGAAAATCACTGCTAGAGCCGTAAAAAATCTTCTCATATGGGGGTCCCTGGCATATATTTTCAAATGGGGGTCCGTGGGCTAATGAGTGTCAATTTGAGGGTGCTTGACATGAAAAATGTTGGGAACCACTGCTGTAGGCTACAAGTGTAATAATAATGAATGTAAAAAATCGATTACATATTGGTGCTCGTAAAATTTTGGTGGGTGCTCCTAATTTTTTTCTGGTGCTCCTTCATTCTGAATTTGGGAGCACCAGTGCTACCAAGTAAAAAAGTTAATTTCGAGCCCTGCTATGGCATTTTTTCCCCCATTTGTGTCAGCATTGAAAAATAAAGACAAATGTGTGAAATGTGTCACTCATTTTACAGCTAATCAAACATGCATCATAGCTATGGTCACAGCTATTTTTTTTAATTGAATATCGAACCGGTTTTGCTTTTTTCAAACCGTCAACATGCTTATAGGTTCCATACAAATAACCATCACCTATATTAAGATCGAAGCATTTAAATAAATGGACCTTCATGTTCTTCATAATGGTGCTATAGTTCACTGCTTTAGAATGAGGAGAACCTTGTAAACTGAATTATGATAAATCATCGTAGCATCCCAGAGTTGTCCCGCCTCCATGCCTTCCAGCATGCTAGTTTTTTTTTTTAATGCTTTTTTATCTCTGCACTGTTGGCCTAGGTATAGGTTGGAGCTTTCAACCTGTGAATAATTTATTGCTGATATAGATTTTTATGTATTATTTAAAGTTATGTATTATTTAAATACCAGTATACCAGGCTCAGTGTGGCCTTGTGGTTAATGTATCTGCACTGACATTGGGAGGTCAGCGTTCACTCCTCGGTCAAGTCTTACCAACGACGATAGAAACGCTTGGTACAGTGTGACGTGTCTCCCTGCTTGGTACAGTGTGACGTGTCTCCCTGCTTGGTACAGTGTGACGTGTCTGCTTGGTACAGTGTGACGTGTCTGCTTGGTACAGTGTGACGTGTCTCCCTGCTTGGTACAGTGTGACGTGTCTCCCTGCTTGGTACAGTGTGACGTGTCTGCTTGGTACAGTGTGACGTGTCTCCCTGCTTGGTACAGTGTGACGTGTCTCCCTGCTTGGTACAGTGTGACGTGTCTCCCTACTTGGTACAGTGTGACGTGTCTGCTTGGTACAGTGTGACGTGTCTCCCTGCTTGGTACAGTGTGACGTGTCTGCTTGGTACAGTGTGACGTGTCTGCTTGGTACAGTGTGACATGTCTGCTTGGTACAGTGTGACGTGTCTGCTTGGTACAGTGTGACGTGTCTGCTTGGTACAGTGTGACGTGTCTGCTTGGTACAGTGTGACGTGTCTGCTTGGTACAGTGTGACGTGTCTGCTTGGTACAGTGTGACGTGTCTGCTTGGTACAGTGTGACGTGTCTCCCTGCTTGGTACAGCGTGACGTGTCTGCTTGGTACAGTGTGACGTGTCTGCTTGGTACAGTGTGACGTGTCTGCTTGGTACAGTGTGACGTGTCTGCTTGGTACAGTGTGACGTGTCTGCTTGGTACAGTGTGACGTGTCTGCTTGGTACAGTGTGACGTGTCTGCTTGGTACAGTGTGACGTGTCTGCTTGGTACAGTGTGACGTGTCTGCTTGGTACAGTGTGACGTGTCTGCTTGGTACAGTGTGACGTGTCTGCTTGGTACAGTGTGACGTGTCTGCTTGGTACAGTGTGACGTGTCTGCTTGGTACAGTGTGACGTGTCTGCTTGGTACAGTGTGACGTGTCTCCCTGCTTGGTACAGCGTGACGTGTCTCCCTGCTTGGTACAGCGTGACGTGTCTGCTTGGTACAGTGTGACGTGTCTGCTTGGTACAGTGTGACGTGTCTGCTTGGTACAGTGTGACGTGTCTCCCTGCTTGGTACAGCGTGACGTGTCTCCCTGCTTGGTACAGTGTGACGTGTCTGCTTGGTACAGTGTGACGTGTCTGCTTGGTACAGTGTGACGTGTCTGCTTGGTACAGTGTGACGTGTCTGCTTGGTACAGCGTGACGTGTCTCCCTGCTTGGTACAGTGTGACGTGTCTGCTTGGTACAGTGTGACGTGTCTGCTTGGTACAGTGTGACGTGTCTCCCTGCTTGGTACAGTGTGACGTGTCTCCCTGCTTGGTACAGTGTGACGTGTCTGCTTGGTACAGTGTGACGTGTCTCCCTGCTTGGTACAGTGTGACGTGTCTCCCTGCTTGGTACAGTGTGACGTGTCTCCCTGCTTGGTACAGTGTGACGTGTCTGCTTGGTACAGTGTGACGTGTCTCCCTGCTTGGTACAGTGTGACGTGTCTCCCTGCTTGGTACAGTGTGACGTGTCTCCCTGCTTGGTACAGTGTGACGTGTCTCCCTGCTTGGTACAGTGTGACGTGTCTCCCTGCTTGGTACAGTGTGACGTGTCTCCCTGCTTGGTACAGTGTGACGTGTCTCCCTGCTTGGCACTTGCAGCATTGCAGTGTTGTTTTTGGCAGCACATTTTCTATTTTAGTTTTAGTCTCTCGAATAAGTTTCGTTTAGTTTTTGTATCACCCGGAATGTTTTAGTGTTAGTCTAGTTTTATCTTACAGTTAAATCTACAGTTGATTTAGGCGACTAAAATGTGTTTTGGCGGGCCTTGATGCCGTCATAATGGCTCTTTTTACACTTGCTTGGCATGGCTTGACTTTTAACATGGCAATGTGGTTTGGCAATCTAAATGTAAGAGGAAAAAGCAAGCTGCAGCGAATTGTGAACCTACTGTAGCCTCAAACATCATTGGGAAGAGACAGAAACAATTAGGCTGTATCTACAAGGAGGTACTTCCAATGTATTTGCCACTGTTGTCCTGCACTTTTTTGCCAAGAGAAAATAATTGTGTAAGTGTTGTTGCTAACTTGCTGCTGTTGTAACTGTTTGTATTTTTACTGTTGTTGAGACCGAAGACAAATGTCCACACGTGGACAATAAATGAAACTAACTAACTAAACATCATTAGTCTGAAATGTTAAAACATTAACAGCTGCTCTCCCTTTTTCTTTGAGAACAAGAATTGTAATTAAATGTAACAATGGGGCCTTTGTGCTCACTAATCTGTGGCCAGATCCCCATTCCATCCAGAGTCCATTGCATTTGAATAGCTGCGGCAGCTCAGTTGACAAATAACTCCTTTTGTTTTCTGCTGCAGGACGGCACATCTCCATTGTTGAACGGCTCACTTCCTGCAGCCTTCTTTCATGGGAATTAAAAAGAAAATTTGATGCTTTCGTTGAACTTGACCTTGTGGTTAATTCATTTATATTTAGCCCATTTAGATCTGAGGACAATTCTACAAATACCTTCTAAATCCTGACAGTTTTCTGAAAAACCCTACATGTATCTGTCAGTCATTCTCAAACATTTTCATGGCAAGGACCCCCAAGATTATATGTAATTGGCCGCCGACTCCCATCTGAAAATATGTTGTTTCAGGGACCTCCCAGAAGCAAAGATTTGAGTTAAAAACTTTGGCTCTGAAAGGATATATATTCAAAGATTTGCACCACATTTTAATTTTCAGCTTGTAGATCTGCTATTTTTAAATGGCTAAAGTATAACAATACTTTAAACACCAAAAGGGGTTCCCGCCCAGAATGGGTTAAGAAGAAAATTAGATAAATTAATTAGATTAGTTCATTCATTTCTATTTAGACTCGATGGTGACAGATCAATTAATTTATCTTGTAGCATTACCGTATGATTGTAAGGAAGATTGACGTCTCGTGATCAGTTGAAGTGTTCAGTGATTGTCTTGACTTAATTTGACTTTCACAACTAGGGGTGCCACGATTTAGAAATGATGAGCGATATTCGATCTGTGATTTTGTGCAGGGTCATATCTGCCAATACTCATTCTGACCGATTCCAATATTGTACACAAGGACCACAATGGAAACAAGGCAGACTTTGGCTACTCTGTGAGTACAAAGCCATTTTGCACAAAAGAAACACTCACTTGACCAAAAAACGGCAATAGCCGTCCTGTCATCACAAAATGTGATCAGGTCAGCACATTTGGGCAGGTGAATATGGCCGAATTTAGGCCAAGGTGTGTTTTTCGTGCAAAACTAATGCTTGGAATGGATTCAGAATCATGAAAACCCCCTAGTTTGACATGTCACATGATGCAATGTTGCCTTATATTATATTGGTTGTCTACGGGGTTGTATACAAAAATGGCCATAACTCATTTTTTCCGTGATATTTACGGCAGAGCAGACCTCTCATTCTGTGGACCTTAATGACCAAATGAATACGACAAAAATACAAATAAAAAGTATGTCATGACATCACAGGTCCTCTCAAATGTTTGATGGCTGGCTCCCCAGCAGCACAGCCCTGCTCTCAGCCCCGATCCCCCAGAGCACCCATGCACCGCTCCAGTGCTACACACACACACACACACACACTGTTGGCTGCTGTATCGTCTTATATAAGAGGCCTGTCCTGTGGGGGATATTCCAGGATGGCTGCTGCTGTGTATAGTCTACTCTATATGATGGCACAAAGGCAGGCTTTGATATCCATATGTGTGTGTGTGTGTGTGTGTGTGTGTGTGTGTGTGTGTGTGTGTGTGTGTGTGTGTGTGTGTGTGTGTGTGCGCGCGTGCACGTGTCCCTGTGGCCTATCTGGATTCTATGATGCACTGTGCTGCTTCTGTCTGCATGCAGATGCTATAGATAGAAGTAGGTGTGCAATAGTCTCACGGGGAGAAAGGGGACAAAATGCTGCACTTCACACTTCTATATAGCGTGAGCGCACCCACGCGCGCACACTCACACACACACACTCACACACACACACACACACACACATTGGACATGCATGCTAAGAGTGCATGTGCACAGTATGTTGTGGGTCCTATACGCATATTGTTGCTGTTTTGGGGGTAAATGCATGCTCTACTTCAGTGGTTCCCAAACTGTTTCATGTCAAGGACCCCCAAATGGACACTAATTAGCCCCGCGGACCTCCATTTGAAAACATATTCCAGAGACCCCCATAAGAGAAGATTTTTACGGCTCCAGCAGTGATTCTCAACCCATTTAATTTCAAGGACCCCCCAGTTTGACATGCATTAGTCCACGGTCCTTGGGGTCCAAGACAAATTTCTCCTCCGGGAGACAAAATAAAGAAACCTTGAATTGTGTAGTATAATTATACACAGTAATCCTCGATAAGCTCTATTACAATATGTCTCATATAGCCCAATAAACGCAATGATGCACCGCAGAACAATAATGTGAAATTATCCACCAACTGCAAACAATTAAAATGAAACAATCAAAGCACTGGCTCTGACACGTCGAGGCACCATGCAAGCACTTTAGTGTCATCCATAGAAAACACACTAACACAGATGGCATTACATTAATGTGACTTGTCGACACCTCCTAAAAATAAGGGTCTCCACAGAGGGACAGTTCCTTAGCACTCGTCTTAATTAACAGCACAGTTCAACCCCTGACACAACAAATTAATTTATTTAGCCAGTGGCCCAGTGCACAGCCTAATTACCCTTAGCCTTTATGAAGTTGTGACCTTTCATTTTGGCACATTCTGCATATATATCCGGGTCTCTCCCCAGAACGGCATAACAACACAGTTTTTTGTTAACATATTAATTTGGGTACGTTTGCGAAGATGTTGTTATAAACAAACAAATGCACTCTGTTTTACACCAGTTATACAGTAGCCTATATACAGTACAGTATATAAATATCCATCCTAGCACGCACACGTAATTTAGCCTAAATGTGTTTACATTCCGTTTAATAAAGTATTCAAGAAAACATTCTAGAAGCAAATGCACTCACATCACGTATGCAGAGATTCACCCACACAAATGTATATGCATCGAACGCACGCGCGCGCACACACACACACACACACACACACACACACGCACAGCACATCACAGCACATGCACTTTGAACGCCATTCACACACTCTTCCATAGCCATACTGACACAGAGGGTGATGGTGTGTGTGTTGATCACGTGCACATGCACGTGCGCTCCCTCCCAGCACCACTCAGTCCCACGTTGCCTCCACCACCTGCTCAGGTCATCACTCTGGTCACACGCACGCACGCACGCACGCACGCACATGGAGAATCAGATCAATTTGTGGTGATCTGCAGTAACTACTGTACATCAGTGGTTCCCAAAGTGGGGTGCGGGGACCCCTAGGGGTCCTTGAGGGAGTTCCAGGGGGTCCTCAGCTAAATGATAGTTTGGAACCAAATGGACCCTTATTGGTCTGTACACTCTGCAGACTATTATAGCACACTAACCTTCCTTTAACTGCATTTTGATTATGTTATCTTGGATTCCATCGATGGTGTCACTGGTAAACAGGTTTCTGAAAATGTCCAGAGCCCTCCTCTGAGACACTAACAGAGTATAGACAAAAATGGTACCATTAGATTAGTGACTGAGGACCATTTATAAAGTTAGGTTCACAATAGGTGAATTGCTCCTTTAAGTCTGTATATAATTGCCTCTGTTTTTTTTTGTCAAGTTGGACTGAAAGGATGTTGTGCCTCTCTACTTTTTCGTTTCTTTTTCTTTAACGAATGCGTTCACAGATTGTTGTAGAGCAGAAGCAGCTTTGCGTCATCATCGTCGTCAACACCATCATCATAACTTTTATTTCAACTTAAAGTACAATTGAGGGGCAGAGGCCCGAAGCGACGCAACACACTGCATACGCAACACACTGCATACGCGACACACTGCATACGGATCCATTTGGTCATGACATGCCACGACGTGACCACTGATCAAAGTCTACGCTGCACTTCCAAAAGCTGACATATAGGAACTTAAGGAAGGTAAATATAGAGGGGAGAGGATCAAAGAGTATAGGAATCAGAAACGAAGGCTTTAAAAAAAGAGACGGGAGTGATGAGCAATAATGGATATAGGACAGCACCACCACCACCACACTCGCGTGACAAGTGCGGGGGGGCCTCATCATTTGATAACCCGGGAGACTGTATCGCTGTCCCTCACAGCGCAGCCCTCCAGGCTGAAGACCCGGTCATTATACCGTCCCTATCAGTGAGTCTCCGAGAGCTGCATGCCAGTCGGCTGCGTCTGCGCAGCCATGCACG
This sequence comes from Protomyctophum bolini, assembly GCF_963924005.1. Taxonomy (NCBI): domain Eukaryota; kingdom Metazoa; phylum Chordata; class Actinopteri; order Myctophiformes; family Myctophidae; genus Protomyctophum; species Protomyctophum bolini. The sequence continues at coordinate 33,339,047 of NC_137863.1, read as the reverse complement.
TCACGCATCACTCCTATACACACAGAGACATTTAGAGGGAAGACGACAACAAGCTCACAACACGTTGCGCTGCGACGCGTTGTGAGCTTGTTGTCCTCTCTGGACGATGCAATGGGGAGAAAGAGAACGGGGGTGTTGGATAGAAGAGAGAGAGAGAGAGGGGGGGGGGGTGTTGGATAGAAGAGAGAGAGAGAGGGGGGGGGGATGAGACGAGGAGGGAGGTGATTCGGGGAGCGTGTGAGGGATCAGAGATGCAATTAAGAGGGACAGAATAGAGAGGAAAGCACCGCTCACAACACAACGAGCCCGACAACTACACCGATAACTGTAAAAATGTCATCTTAAAAAAATCTTTCTAGTCCGCACCGCATGCTGTAACGACGGCGTCGGAGGCGAGCGGTGTCGTTTGGATCGCTTTCAGAGCGATTTTATGAACGACACAAACGTTGACACGGCCATTCAAAATCCATCAGGACATCTGGGATAGGATAGCGGTCGGTCTCACTCACCCTCGGAAAGTTCAGTTATAGATCTACAAGCTCACAAGCGTGTAGATCGGCTATTTTCAGCATGAAACCAAGTGTAAAATTACTTGTCTTTTATTTATTTTATTTTATAGTTTGAGTCACCATAGCTTAGTTTTCATGTAGTTTCCATTTAGTTTTCGTCAGTGGAAAAAGGTAGTCGACGAACATTTTTAGTTTGAGTGTTAGTCGACAAAAACATCACTGCGTGACACCCTCCTATATAAAAACATCACTGCGTGACACCCTCCTATATAAAAACATCACTGCGTGACACCCTCCTATATAAAAACATCACTGCGTGACACCCTCCTATATAAAAACATCACTGCGTGACACCCTCCTATATAAAAACATCACTGCGTGACACCCTCCTATATAAGACGTGGACATAAAGCATGGCTTATGAAGACGAGGGGAATAAGTTATAACAAAACAGGAAGAGCAGGCGGATAGCATGAGACGGGGAGGGGGGGAGGGGTCACCAATGTGCAAATTAAAATCGAGAGCAGGGGGATCGGAGATGCGGGGATCGAAGTGAGGAGGAGGAGGATTAAAAGGATCGTGGGGTCCCCCAGGTGGAAACAGGAAGTTAGGGTGCCAGATACCCCGTGGCATATGTCCTTGCCTGTGGGATCACCCAAGGACCAAGGGGAGAGGGCAGCTGGTCTTTAGTCGTGTCCAGGCCAAGACGCGCCCAGCCCCAGTGCTGCCCCGTGCCAGCTCAGGGCATCCCATGCCAGCTTACCACAGAATCCCGCGTAGGAACCCACGTCATCGTTGTGGAGGGTTTTCTGTTACTCATTACGGCAGTACGTCAGTGCTCCTATTTTTCACATAAAGAAATTACCACCAAATACCACAATGTACAAATACTTGTATTGTATTGTTTGTGTATTGTATAAATATACAGATCGACAAGCTCACAACGAGCCTGGCTCCGCAGCCACGTTTTTATTTCCAGGGAGAAAAAACAAAAGTTTGGGGCCGAGTCCACTTCAATTCGGCATAGAGTAGCGCAAACATCGATCACTCTCTGCTGATTTCTGATCGTCTGCACCTTTGTTAAATTGACGCACACACACACACTCTTCTCTCTCTCTGTCGCTCTAATTAAATAGTCTCATGTCGCGCAGCTGCGTCTAGATTTTCCCGGCGGATCCTGCCGGGAGCTGCCTATGCCATAGAAAGCATAGGTGGACCCAAGGCTACTGCATCGCTAGCAACACCCATTACAAAAATAAAATGAAAATCACACTTGTGTGAAACAGAGTTAATATTTTTCAGCATATTTTGATATAGTCTTAGTCTTTTGAATAACACACTTTTAGTCTTTAGTCCCATTTAGTCTTTTTTGTTGTTAGTCTAGTCTTAGTCTCTTAGTCTTACTGGTTTAGTCTTAGTCTTTTAGTCTTAGTCTTGTACTTTTAGTCTTAGTCTTTAGGTATTGGTTGTGTTAGCCACATCTCATCTGCTTTGCCACTATTTTGAATGGTTGGTGTGAACCAATCGGCGAAGACTGACACTTTGGCAACGCCCACCCCAGAAACCGCTGCCGTGGGGAGGGCTTTCATATGAATAATAAAGTGAGACAAAATGAAAATGCTGGCTGAGTGTGTGAAGTACAGTAAGACCTGTAAAGTATAAAAATAAATACTCAAGTAAAGTTAAACTACCTCAAGATTGTAGTTAGGTATTGCACTTGGGTGAATGTAGCCTATAGTTACTTACTTTGCACCACTGGAGCCCAGGGTTATCTCAGAGAGCTAACTGCAGTTGTTTTGACACGGATCTGGTTATTCCTCATCTCTTCCTGTCTGTTACAGTCTCTGGGTTCTGTCCCTCTGTCGGTGTCGGCCAGCCTCCGTGGGGGAAAGTTTAATTAAGTACTGTACTTAAGTACAATGTTGAGGTATTTTTGTACTAATATTTCCAATACTTTTACTTCCACTGCACTGCATCTCAAAGGTGCATTTTATACTTTTACTCCACTATATTTATTTGAAAACTTTAGTTACTAGTTTACTTTGTACTGATTTGATTTCTTTCTTATGCTGGTTCTGTTTTTTTCTTTGTTTTGTTTTGTTCCCCTAATACCCATTAAAATGCTAAATCGAGTATAACTAGTAGTTTATTCTCACCAGTCGCTACGAGTTGGAATAGCGAAAGGAACAATAAAAGCTAACTTCGCCGCATCAAGGGTTTTATTGGGTAGGGCCCTAACGTTATGATGCCCTTGCTTTGATCACGGAGAATTATTTTGGGTAGAATCCTGGTACCAGTTTGGTGGTTCCGACCTGATGACTACCAACCAGTGACTACAACTACAACATGACATATTAAGTTATTTCCGCTCCCGACCGGATCAGAAACCCGGAAATGGTTTTGATCCCAGGCTAGGTTGAAGGTGGTTAAGACTGGACACAGGTGCTTGTTTCCATTACCTGATGTTTCGGACATAGGCCTACATGCATCCGTAGCTACAAGATCTCCAGTCGACAGTGACAATATTCTTCTTTGCAGACATCTGAACAGCCTCTATTTCTCCACTCTTATCCACGCATCCCCCACTTGTATTATGTTTTAATGTTCATCCGCTGCTACAGTATAGGCACCAGGTTCTCCCAAACAAACAACAACCATGAGACCCAATAGCATCATTACTCATTAATCAACGACAGGCAAGGTCCCCATAATGTAATCTGTGCTCGTTAGGAAAAGGGATTAATTATATTATTTAATTTTTGTTCAAACGGAGTATGAAGTATTCATGGTTCTGTTTATCTGTGGCAGTGAAGACACACAGCTGGACATTAACCAGCTGTGTCCAATTACCAGGCGAACAAGGCATGGCAGGACCCTGATTGGTTTTTTAATGATTCATGAGGACAAGACAGTCTAGACTCGGCATAACCATGTGGCCTTATCCCTGTCCAACCTTTAACTATGTCTTCAGTTTGTAAATGAAGCTATACACAAATTGCAATGTGGCGTTACCGAAACTACCCACATGTTGGTAGTGCTGGGTGCAGTGAGCAAAATTCCATCTAAATGAATTGTGGGGGGCGGGGCTGTCTGCTCTCTAGTTTACATATAAACAGTGGTGGAAAAAGTACTCAATTGTTCAATTGTTCAATCAAAAGTAAAAGTATACCAATACTGCATTTTAGAAGTACTTCATTACAAGTAAAAGTACGGAATTGAAAATGTACTCGAGTAAACTTACAAAAGTATCAGCCTCAAAATCTACTTAAAGTACTAAAAGTAAAATTACTCATATTGCAGAAGTTCAAAATGTGTACAAAATCTATTGAAAATAGCCGATCTACAAGCTCACAATGACTCGCAACGCGACGCATTGTGCATAGCGTTGAAGTGGTTAATGTATGTTTTCTAATCAAAATAAAAATCTCCAAATAGTAACTAAAGTTTTCAAATAATTGTAGTGTAGTAAAAGTATAAAAATCTTCACTTTGAGAGTACAAAAAATTTACAAAATTGTACTTAAGGACAGTACTTAAGTAAAAGTACTCAGTTACTTTCCACCACTGCATATAACTATAATCACAGACAATGATGTTGTTTAGCCGATAGAATCACTTCCATAGGTCTGCAGTATTGTTCTCACAAATACATTAAACAGTCTAGTTGACGGCAGTGCTGGCGCCAGACCTTGATCAGCAGGGTGCTATAATGTTTTCATGGGAGGCACTTTATTTTTAAATACCATTATAAACCATATAACAAATGCTCTTGTATGGCATTCCGCCCATAAACACAACGATCCGCCAAAAACGTGATGGAAAAATTATGCACGGACCGCAAGCAATAAGTGAAATGAAACACAATTACATTAGGCTATCAATCAATCAAAAGCACTAGCAGACAAGTTGGGGCGCAGAACACTTATGGCTACAGTATTAGTATAGCCTACTTGTTTCAAATTTAAACATATGATCATAAGGAACCTTGACCGGAACACAGTTCAGTCAGGTTAACTCATGAATGGATCAAATATTTGTCCATCGCGACAGTGATGGCTAAAAGCTCTGAGGAGAAGGGAGTGAACCTCTCCCAGCTTGTCGGACATGAAGATGGGACACTTTGGGACAGTGCTTGTTGAAGGCTTCGACTGGCAAAACCACCTGACTCCCTACTTCCCCAAACTCCCACAGATAAAGAGCTAGCAGCACTTCAGTTTTGACACCACGAAGCCTGGTGTGGTGATGGCCCAAAAACACTGTGACTCAGAAGTAGTGGAGTTTCAGCTGCTCAAAGATCCCAATGTCTTACCCCCAGTACGTGGTCTTCCAGTACAAACCACACCTGGACTGGAATATATTTTTAAAGAAATCAGAAAATTCTGTCGTGATGATGCACAAGACACAACGTGCCCCAAACCAAATACCAAAAAGTCCACAGCACCAAAGAAGACTGTCATATGTGCCATGTACCATGTATTATATGTGCCATGTACTATGTATTATATGTGCCATGTACCATGTATTATATGTGCCATGTACCATCCACCTCCTTCCCTAAACTTCTTGGCCTTTTTATACTATTTTAAAAAACATTTAAAAATCGCTCAACTAGCCGATCTATATCGACACGTTGTGAGCTTGTATATCGGCTATTTGGATCATTCAAATAGGTTTTCCAAAATAGTAAAAAGAAATAAGGAAAAAAGAGCGGGGTAACAATGCACGTTGACACACACGCACACATTGCCGTAAGTATAAGTATACGACATTCAGATAATGGTCTAGTAGTAGTGTACTGCCTGCAATGTAGAGATATCTATAGGGCCAGCAGATCATTATTTTATCTTTCTCTTTATTCTTATTTATCTTGGTTTGGTTCTAGACTCTTGTTCTTACCTGTACCTCACCTGTGTTTCATTATGATTGCTGTTCCAGATCTGACATTCTGAATTTCATCAGTAAAGGTTTATTTGAGCCCCAATACCCCCGCCGGCGGGGGCAGCGGCTGTCCACCTCATGAACAGCTCTCAGCGGGTAAATGGGGCTGGTCAAGGTCTCAGGTTCCAACTCCGATATTTTAGATTTTCCCTCCCGGACCCCCGTGGGGTTTAAGAGGAGAGCTCCTGCAAGCCAGACGACAGATGATGTGTCATCACCATGGCAGATGCAACTTCCCTATCCAATAACCCCATATCCACTTAAAATAATATATAATAACTAAGGCTTTAGGGAGGTGAAATTCATGGTTGTTGTGAAACATTTGCCAGTTTTGAGAGTTTTAACATCCTTCATCCTAAGCTTGTGTGGATAATGGGCCCCACTTGTGGATGAGTGCTACAGAAACAGTGCCAGTAAGACATTAATTTGATTATCTGCATTAATGAAAACAGAACATTGCTGACTGAAGGGGGAAAAAGCAACATATCTAAACGTTAGAAATGGCAAACGTTCCCCATTCAATCTTGCTTGCTCATAAGAATATCAATCCTGTTGTCAAGCTGATTGATTGATTCATTGATTGATACAATTGTCCTTGTACCATATGGAGAAAAGAAACTTGAGTTACTGTACAATTCCAAATAGTAGCCCTGGCTCAAATAGACGCCCGGTTCCTTTTAAACACCTGGGGTCTGACACCATTTTGCGTATTAAAAACCACATTAAAAAATAACCCTCCCCCCACGCCCCACCCACCCCACAATAAAAGCCAGGGCTATAATTTGCAGGGGGGCTATTATTTACAGGTTCTTCAGCCTCATTTGGGTCCACCCAGGCTATTATTTGCATTTTATTTTTCAATCTAATTAGAATTGTAACCAAATAATGGCCCAGTGCAGGCCAGGGCAAAATTAAATAAAAGCCTGCTGCAAATACACATCTCTAATGGAAATAGCCGCCTGGTTGCAAAACATGGAAATAGCCGCCTGGTTGCAAAACATGGAAATAGCCACCCAGAGCCCAAAACTATTTTGCATAGTAAATGCCCGGTCTATACTATTTGGAAATACACCCCTTTTCTCGAGCCGAGATGTTCAATCAACCTGAAGAATGCGTGGTTGTAAAATTACACGAACAGAACGTCAGGAAGTGAATATGTGCTACTATCTGTGTAGGTACGGTATAAGCCAGCGCTGTAGAGTGTGCTGTCACTTCAGGGCACAGTCTGTATAATCAGGTTTGTTCGATGACTGAAATGGAAACAGATGTATTTTAATGACAACATGGATACGAAATGAGAATTGTCGTGCGCTATACTAATGCGATTCCTTCCAGCTGCATGGCAATGACAGTTTATTACGTCAGGCAGAGAGTTGGTATAGTGAGTGAGGCTCAGAAGATGACAGTTTATTACGTCAGGCAGAGAGTTGGTATAGTGAGTGAGGCTCAGAAGATGACAGTTTATTACGTCAGGCAGAGAGTTGGTATAGTGAGGCTCAGAAGATGACAGTTCATTACGTCAGGCAGAGAGTTGGTATAGTGAGTGAGGCTCAGAAGATGACAGACAGTAAGATACTATAATAAGAACCCTCATTGGAGGCTGAGAGAGACGCTCTGCCAACCTTTCTCAGACCGGGACCAGTGTTGTTTTTGGCAGCAAATTTTGATTTTAGTTTTAGTCATATAGTCTCTTGAATAGTTTTCATTTAGTTTCATTCACATTTTAGTCAGCTGGAATGTTTTAGTGTGAGTCTAGTTTTAGTCGACTAAATATCATAAGGTTTTAGTCGACTAAATCTACAGTTGATTTAGTCGACTAAAATGTCATAATAAAATTTCATAATGACAGATTTTTTCAAAATCAGTCATTACAGATTTTTTCAAAATAGCCGATCTACAAGCTCCCAACTGCGACACGTTGTGAGCTTGTAGATCGCCTATTTTCAGCATGCAACCAAGTGTAAAATGATTTATACTGGATCTCTTGTCCACTAGTCCCTTCCTAACATTTTAGTCTAAAAGACAGCTGAGGGGGAGGGGTCTCGGCACTCCAACTATAAGTGATGTGTTTGAGTGAAGAGCACCCTTTGCTTTCCATGTCATTCTCCCAAAGTGCGCTTTTCAGTTTTCACAGTATCACCGATACCATGGCAACGCCAAGCGCTGTTCCACAGGCTGGCTAGACAAGCATAATGCGTGTGCGCACGCACGCGCGCGCGCGCGCACACACACACACACACACACACTGGCCTTCTCATATAAATTGTGAAATTAGTAGAAAGGACTCAGATGATGAGAGACTGACATCACACACTTCACACACAACAATTCTCTCAGAGATAGACACATGGACGAAATCATTGCTATGACCAAATGTATTATATTTAGTCTTATTTTTGGTATTTTTCTAGATTAGCATTTTTTCCCCCTTTCTTGTAGTTCCTTGCCTGTGTTGTTTTAGGAATGACACAAACAGAACATCAGAAGGAATGTTGATACAAACCGTCAAAGACGATAACGAAGAGGCAATTATTTTTGATTGGCTATACTCTTGTTTTCATGGTGCATTCATAGTAGCCTGCAGGAAATTGCTAAACAAAAAAAACAGACGTAAACTGAATATACTGTCATATTGTTTTAAATAAATGAATATGCCGTGGCAAAACTCAATAGTAAGTGAGCTGTTTTGTCATGTCTGAAATTAGAGCGTCCAAATTCTGTCCATCCATCTCATCTATCCATCCCCCAATTAAGCTAATGAAATGCCACCCCATTGCCATCCTGCTTTTTCAGCAAAATTGTAAAATCAGCCTAAAATCTTCTACCTTTCTGTGCTGGGGGGGGGGGGGGGGGGGGGGTCGGTCCCCACATAAAAGTATTCGAATAGTGTAGTATATAATTAGAGTAGAATCTATAGAATAGATTACCAACTATGCTCAATTCGTGGTGAAACTAAACTACAGTACACTATAGACACGTGAAAGCTTCCTCCACTCCACTGCAGGACGTTGGATATGAGAACACAGTAATGCCGGACCGGTATTCCTATTGCTGGAATAGGGGCATAGCCTACAGTGCTGCACAATTTACAATATGCTGTATCACTGACTGACTGCACTGTGTGGTTCAAGTGGTTTCAAATGGAAAAGTAAATAAATAATATGAAGTCACCTTAAGACACTCTTGTGTACCCTCTCAGCTCTCCTAAGAAGGAGAGAGTCAACATGACACTTGAAATGGAATTGACAATCTTTCTCAACGACTCACTCTCTTGCTGTGGACCATTCTTTCCTAATAGGAAAAGCACAAGGTAGATAACAAGGTGAACAGTGTCTAGAACTTGGAGTTAACCACATGAACCCTATTCTGCATGGGCTTGATTTAGGCGAATATTCTCGGAAATATTCTATTTCCAATCAGCTATTTGGTGTAGAGGGGGAAAGGCAGGCGACCAACCACCATCATTCGTACGTGTAGCTGTCGGGAGGAAACCTCTTAACTCCATTTGTGAGGTTTATTTTCTTATTATTTTTCTTCTTTTCTTATTATTTTAGTTTTTGCATAAATCAGTGCTATTGAACACCATGACGTTGTTTCAAAAATATTGAACAAATGGAAAGTAGTAATGGAAGTAATGACGTTAACAAACAGGGCAGGTAACTTTCAAACCCCACAGAGTGATAAATGACCACCACAACAAGCAAGTTCACAACATTACAACAAAGTCTAAAAGTTCTTCCCCATCTCTTTCCTTTTCTCCAGCCTGCAGCTAAGGAAGGTGGTCTCCCGATGCAGGTCGGTAACAAGACAGAGTGTGGCCTGCTCGGTCTGGTGTTGGACCTGAAGCGAGACTACCAGCCCATCCGGAACCAGCTCCCCGAGGAGAAGCTCTACAAGGTCTACACCTTCAACTCTGTCAGGAAGTCCATGAGCACCGTTGTCAAACTGCCAGACGGGAACTTCCGCATGTACAGCAAGGGAGCCTCTGAGATCGTCCTCAAGAAGTGAGTCACTCACTCCATACTGCAGGCCAAAGCCTATTTTAATTGGAAGACCAGCTGAAATAAAATAAATATCACACCCGTGTGAAGTGTGGGGCACTCTTATCATCGTACATCATCATGACGTAAAATAGATATGCTCTGACATAAAATTGTCCATTCATTGTCAATGTGAATTTTTTGTGTAGGGTCAAAAAAATCACACACGTGTGAAGTGAGGGGCGCTAATATATTAAAGTCTAACTCATGTTGATTATAGGTGATGTAATGGTGATGTAAAACAAACGGTGCCAACACAAACATTAAACGCCAATGGCCCGGTTTCCCAAAGGACGTCACCGTTCAAGATACAGACAAGACATACACAATACATTACAAAAGATACATTTTACAGGACACAAATTACAGAAGCAGACAGGAACAAGAACAATAGAACATATCCTCTTGGTTTACCGATTTTGGTTTGAAAGCAGAACAGACTGGTGTACAAAAGAGTTCTTTAGCCTGTTTTTCTTATGTGCCATGTGGCCTCCCCCAGGTGCAGCCGCATCCTGAACGAGTCGGGCGAGCCGCGCCCGTTCCGCCCGCGGGACAAGGACGACATGGTGAAGAAGGTGATCGAGCCCATGGCGTGCGAGGGCCTGCGGACCATCTGCGTGGCGTACCGCGACTTCGTCGGTAACCCCGAGCCCAACTGGGACGACGAGAACAACATCCTCAGTGACCTGGTGGCCATCTGCGTCGTCGGGATAGAGGACCCTGTCAGGCCAGAGGTGGGTGTGTGTGTGTGTGTGTGTGTGTGTGTGTGTGTGTGTGTGTGTGTGTGTGTGCGCGAGTGTGGGTGCGCGTGTGTGCGTGTGGGTGTGTGCGTGTGGTGCGTTCCATTGATTTCACCAACCAACTTCTACTTTTCACTATTATTTTCTTTCCCCCTGTGATGTATTGGTTCTACAACCAAAACTCCCTGGTAGACTATATGTTGTGTAGGATCTCTCTCGGTGTACTGTGTGTGCGTGCGTGCCATCACCGTTTAGTGACAGAATTCAGCGTTAACCGTGTTTATACACACAATCTCATCTGGGCGGTCTCAATGGTGACATTAAAGTCCCGGAGGTTGTTGTTTTTTCTTGTTAGAAATTACACTAAAGGAGTTTGCACACAGTGCGTGTTCTTTCCCATGATCTATGAGTGGTCAAATGTCCAATCTGATCCCTCCCATCATTTTCAAAGATGTTTGATGATATTTATATGGAATTATGGATCACATTCGAGGACTGCAACGGGAACGGGAGCCAGCGGGACCCAACGTAAATGTTGGCGGCGCGGGCGGTATTTAAATACTGTACCTGCGGGCGGGCATGGGCGGTTAAGATAAAATCAGCGGATTTATCACCAGATAAAGAGCTTACCGGTATATACACTTTAGCTGACGGGAACGTATCATTTCTTGTCTGCGCTGGACAAGCACCGTGGAGTCACTCTCTCCAGAACAGACATCTTCAGGCACGCTCCCAAAGCTGCCGCACCTGTCAATCATTAGTTGCAGTCAGTCACTCTGTGAGAAGTATGTTTTACCGACGGAGCGAGGAGTGTCCTTTCCCAGTGATGGACATTGTTGCTTCTAAACCCCTGTTTGCTTTTGCCTGCATCTCTCTCTCGCCTGATAAATTAATATGATAATACCTTTTATATAATCACCAACATGAATTCTGTCTACTAGGTAGAGTAGTGGGGGCGACCGTTACGACCGTTACCAAGGGATGAGTTAAAGTCACTTTATGAATATACAGCAGTGTGCATGTCAATGAATGCAGCTCCCGTGGCAGCTATTTTGAAGATGGTTGGATATAGTACACAAGTAAACACACTAAATACAGCTACTTATACTAACATACGCAATTTGACAGAGGGACTGGATTTATTTTTTAATTTGTTTTTTTCATGTCATATGAAAGCAGGGAATCATAGCTTCAAATTTACATATTGGTTGTTCAGTTTGACCCACGTGTTTTGGAGATGGCTTATAGAGTAATGTCTTGCAGAGAAACAGCGAGTTGAGAAAACAGGCTTGAAAGGTTCACTTCTGTGGTCTCTAACATTACACCTAGCTACATGTTTAAGCATTTATTTCATATTTACATGAGAGATATGTATATATATATATACATGCACAACCTTTGGAGCTTGTACGATAAAGAATGTCACCCACTCTTTCACAGAGTAGATAATTGATAAAGTCAACAAGGGCCTTTCTCAGCCCCACCCCTCTCCCACTGTTTATATTTTGTTTAGTTTCCAAGATGGCCGCAGCACCAGGAGGGGGCGGGGAGGAGGTGAGCGGGCGGGGTCGACATATGCCCTTACTGGGCTGCATTCAAGACACTTGCCTTCTGTCTGACACCTGACTTGTGTCTGAACACAGCTTTGATGGATGTGTTCTGCACCACTCCCCCCATCAAACAAATTGTTTGGTCAAACCATATGGGCTTCCTTTGGAAATGCAATGGAGCGGCCATTAAACACAAGACAGGTGTCTTGAATGTGTGAACCCAGCACATTAAGGGTCGACCCCATCCGCCCCAGTCCCAGTGAAAGTCATTGCAGATAACCGTTCCAAATGACAGAGGAACCACATATTACTTGTAGTAACGGCTGGATGGCACTTACACCCGCCTTCTAATGAGAGAGCAAAATCTCTCTTGGAAGAGCCACCCATCGACTAATCTAATAGCCTATACGGCAACCTTCCCCGTGTTTCTTCACTAGTCCGATCCAGAAGAACACAGTTTGCCAGCCACTGCTACAGAGCTGACCATGAGGTACCGTATCTTCCCTTCTTCTCTGGAGTCCTGCCTCAAAGCAGACCAGAGGTAGAAAACTGTCGTTCCCTGATGTCATCGCTAGGGACACATGCATCAGTAAGCAGGAACTGGGGATGGCAACGAAGGACCGGAAAGTCTCGCGTGGCATTGTGAAATCCATGATCTCGACCGCAGTCGAAAAATTATGATTGGACATAAAAAAAGACAATAACATTTTAATATTAGTCATTAAGCAATAGGCTACTATATTAGGGCTGCACATATGTAAGTGGTGCGCCAGCGCGCATGCGTCGTCAAAATTCAAAATGCGCTGTCAATCAAGCGCCGGGAAGCGCTTCTGCGTACCAACAGCCGGGGCCGCCTAGAATGATTATTATGGACAGAATACTAGTAAATTCTGTGGCGAGAGCATTTTCCACCGACTGCCACTCAAAGTGGCTACTGGCCAATCACAGCACGTCTTGCACAAGTGCACTGGCCATTGTGGCCAATCACAGCGCGTCCTTACTCAAAAGGGGGAGGATTCCATGCTGCTTTCTGCTGGGAGGAGGTGAGAAAACCTGACACAAATAGTTTCGTCTTCTCCGTTTCAGATAGCAAACTACTGTAGTCCCCGGTGTAAAAGGGCATGCTTTGGATGCTTTGCACTCTTCCCATTTGCCGCTGTGCTTGTGTTTGTTTTCCGGGTGCTGGAGCAGCATGGTTGCTCGTGTGCGATGCCGTCTCTCACAGCCTAGGCACCGGCCACCGACTTTTACGGGTACTAAGGGTTTAGTTCCGACATAGTGGAGTGGGAAGAGTTTAAAGCATTGCGGACTGACACTGCTGCTGCCCAACATGAACACCGTGTCTCCACATACTGTCCCTTATTATCGTAAAGTCTGGTAGTGTACACTGTTTATTTTTGCACCGAGGAGCCATGTGTGTCTGACTGTCTGACTACGTCACCTGAAACAAAAGGGAAGCCTGATGTATGCTTCGCCGTACGATGTGTCGCATGTTAAAAAAAATAGCTGATCTGCAAGCTCACAATGTGTCACAACACGTTGTGAGCTAGTACAGGGGTTCCCAAACTTTTTTGGACCAGGTACCCCTTTTGGGGAAGATATTTTTCCAGGTACCCCCTCATCCTCGCAACACGGATAACAAATAAATGTATACGTCTAAATGTAGACGTTTAAATGTAGACGTCTAAATGTAGACGTCTAAATGTATACAGACGTCTAAATGTAGACGTCTAAATGTGTACATCTAAATGTAGACGCTAAATGTGTACGTCTAAATGTAGACGTCTAAATGTGTACGTCTTCTCTTGGGGTCCCTGGCATATCTTTTCAAATGGGGGTCCACGGGCTAAGTAGTGTCAATTTGGGGGTCCTTGACATGAAAAAGTTTGGGAACCACTGCTTTAAACACTTTAGCACTTTATGAACATGAACAAAATAGATGGGTCCCCCCTGGAACTCCCTCAGGTACCCCTGGGGGTCCCCGGGAACCACTGAGCTAGTAGATCGGTTATTTAAATACAAAATAATAAAAAATCTAAATATTGCTTTGATGCTCATATTATCCTTAGGAAGTATTAAGTTGTTTTTATTAGAATATGCATTCCATAGGGCTGGACCACACATGGACCTAGATTTTAGCAAATGTATATATTTTTTAATAATGGGATGAATCTACAACAAGAGCCATTCTAGCCAAAAGAGTTGTGTGCAGCCCTGACTATAATTTAGACTGAAGTAATTAAAGTGGGTCATGTTTGCATTTTTGGAATTGTAACAGCTGAAATCAATAATATATTCTGATATTAACCTGCGGGGCCTCATTAAGTGAAGGTGAGGGCCGCCAGTTGCCCATGTATGATTTGGAGGATGTCTTCCTTCCGTCACTGCATGTGTACCAGTGTTGTTTTTGGCAGCACATTTAGATTTTAGTTTTAGTCATAGTCTCTTGAATAGTTTTCAGTTAGTTTTAGTCACATTTTAGTCACCTGGAATGTCTTAGTGTTAGTCTAGTTTTAGTCGACTAAATATCATAAGATTTTAGTCTTCAGTTGATTTAGTCCACTAAAATGTATTTTGGTGGGCCTTGATGCCGTCATAATGACTGTTTTTACACTTGCTGAAAATAGCCGATCTACAAGCCCAGTAAAATGACTGATCGACAAGCTCACAACACGTCGCGCTGCAACGCGTTGTGAGCTTGTAGATCAGTCATTTTACCAATATTGTAAAATGACTTAATGTTAGTCCCTTACTAACATTGTAGTCTAGTTTGTATTTGTTGACGAAATTGTCCGTATATTTAGTCTTAGTTTTAGTTATCATAGTTTAGTTTCCATTTGGTTTTCGTCAGTGAAAAAAGGTAGTCGACGAACATTTTTCGTCTTAGTTTTAGTCGACGAAATCAACACTGATGTGTAGCAGTGGCTCAGAGCCTCTGCCCGATGGCCTCAAATGTCTAATATCTCCCCCAGTCTGTAGGGATATCACCCTTTGGTCTAGTGGTTAAGATGTTGGACTTTCACACGGGAGACCCGAGCTCGAATCCCGGGCCGTTACACATGCACACACACGGGCCGTTACACACTCACATGTCCAGCCTCTTCAAATTCATATACTGTAGACTATAGTAAAAAAATAAAAACAACTGAGCTAATTTGGAGAAAACAAGATAGATGATTTCCCTCACAAGTTTCACCGTTTCAAGATAGATTTCTAACGCGGACCCATAGAGCAGGCAGAACAGAGGTGTCTGCGTGCGTACAGTCACATATAGTCACGCTCGGCACAAACAGAAAGCTTTTTATAGTCTCCCACTGTCCCCTTGATGTCTCTCCAAACCCCTCTCATTCTGCCTGTCCCTCTTTATTCATTCTCTCCATATCCATCTCTCTTTCTCTCTCTCTCTCTCTCTCTCTCTCTCTCTCTCTCTCTCTTCTTCAGTGTTGCTCTCTCCGTATTTCTCTCAAACACTCTGCGGACCGTTATGCAAGCATCTGCACAGAGCTAGATAAGCACTCCACCGCTCTTTGAACACGCATGAACGCACGCGCGCACACACACACACACACACACACACACACACACACACACACACACACACAAAACACTTTGTAAACAAGATAGTAAACAAACTACTGTAAAAAAATAATTCCCCACTGTACTGTTGTTTGAGGCTGCCATATATTTGAGCAAGCTTCTGTTACTGTAACCTCTAAAAAGTTCATATATCCACAATGGTGCATGCAGTCATACTCATATAGTCATAGTGCATCTGTTTTCTACTCAGAAAACGGATCTTGCGTGAAATAAAAAACCTCTTAATAACTCATAACACGGTGTAACAAATTCAGTGGTTTTCGGGCTATCACCAAACTACCATACAAAAGAGATACGCTGTCTTTACAAAAGAATAGAGAAAAGAGGTTAGGTTGATTCCCCCTTCACTGCAGAAGTCACTTGATATATTGATCATCAGAGTTGGGGTCCGTTACTCTTAAAAGTAAGGCACTACACATTACATATTACTTTTGAAAAAAGTAATGCCTTACTTTACTTTATTACTCCCTGGAGAAAGTAACTAGTTACACTACTCGTTACATTACTTTTGCGTTACTCCATAACATTGCCTGTCACATTGTCACATAATTTACCACTTAACAAATCTTTATAATCCTAATAAGGGGGACATACACAAGATATGTCTTTATGCTCTTTACCAGGTTGTGGAGGAATAAAACAAAATGGGCCTTTCCAAAACGGTGGTTCTCTTGACCTTGTAAAACTTTTTCTATGCAAACTTCTAATCAATTATTCAATCAATCAAATCAAATATATTCAAATAAAAATAATGAGACTGAGAGAAATCAGTAGCCTATATGTTCACAGTGCTTTAGGATCCCTTTCTTTATGATGTGGAGTTCCCTGCTCCATTGCTCATTAAATGTAGTTTTAACATATTTAGTTTATTCATCTTTGCATTAACTAACTAGTACACATTCTACAACAAACAAACCGACCCTCCCACTGGCAGTGTTACCAGGTTTTGGAAGAGAAACAAGCAGTCATGTCTATGAAAACAAGCTCAAAATAGGCTATTATAAAACAAGCCCAAAGTCCCTTATAATAAGCGGACATGGCAACACCCCAGCGTCTGCTCTGTCTCTTTGACAGTGGGATACTGGCTCGCTGTGTGGAGCGGAGGAGTGCTGCTGCGGAGATTTTAATACCGAGACAACGTAAATGACAGTTATGAGCTTATGACACAAGCACTGTAGGATATATTACAAAAGAAAACGGAGGTTGAGGTGGGAGGAGGACAGGTGGGTCTAAAACCGGACGTCTGGCCACCCTACGAGTCCACGACAGTAACGAAAAGTGCTGTGCTGCTGATGATCTGACACCGGTTTGTCCGCGACTAGTCCGCGACTCCGCTAGTGCGTTGCCAGCGCACCATTACTGTTCATGTTCAACTCATCTCCGTTGTGTGCATTATTCTCCAAGTCCAAAGCAACACTGCTGAAAGCAGCCACATGACGCAATTAAGTAACGAGTAACTCAAGCGCTGCAGCGACCAGTAACTGTAGTGTGATTATCAAATTTGGAGGAGTAGTGTCGTTATATTACTCGTTACCGACCAAAGTAGTGTCGTTACAGTAACGAGATTTTCCGTTACTCGTTACACCCAACTCTGTTGATCATATATTGAACTATTGATCATTTTCAATAGTTCATGCAAAACCGCACTGGACACATCATCCTGCCGACTTCCATGGACACGACCACACGCCACAGGCCACGGCCAGCCTCCCGGGACCTCGCGAAAAAACACCCTCTGATTCCGCACCAATGTGCGCGCCTGATCTGGCGCACACCTAGCCTCCCCATAGACCCCGCACTGCATGTTGGGAAGGACACAGCTTAATGTAGGGGGCACCGATTGCTGTGCAACATCCCCCTCATGTTCTCAACCCCCAATTTGGCTACACCACACACACTAACCTACACAATTCTCCACACGCAACACAGGACCCTTATTGGCTAGCCCGCTCACATGCCGATCCCCACACAGCAAAACACAGCTGTGATTGGCTAGCCAGCCACACACACACACACACACACACCAGTTGCGCAGTGCACACCATGGGACAAATCGGCTTTTCACCCCCTGCCACTGTGCCCACAAACGCATGTCCAAGAGGAAAACAATCTAAACATTATATACTAACGTCAGCATCGGGCAGATTAACACACACAAGTAGGGTTGCCAACTATTAGATTTTCAAATAAGGGACATTTCCCGGGCACGCGGCGAAGCCGCGTGACCGCTGCGTAAGGCGCCGAATTTTTTTGGTGTCCCTTATTAAAAATTGGTGTCCCTTATTTGAAAATGTTATAGAAAAATTGGGTAATTTCCGGTCAAAACCCCCCCAATTTCAGGTCTAAATTACGTTAATCAATTACATTAAATTAAACAACACAGTACAATCTTTTGGCTTCCAGTGACCCCACATTGTTTTTTTAGGAACAATATTTCTAGTTGTAATATTGTAATTGTAATATAATATTATTATTATTATTATTATTATTATTAATATCAAATACTACCTGACCTGTATTGACATGTAGGCCTATATGAGCTGTTTGAGAGTGTAAAAGTGCTATATAGTATGCATTATTTTTATTATGAATAAATATTAGTCATTACATCTACTTGCATTATAATATGATTTAGTTGATTTTAATGGTTTAAAAAAAAAATATCACGGTGTATCAGTGTTGGGGTACTTAATTAGTAATTACATTGACCATTTAGCAGTATGAAATTGACAAAAAACGAAATCTAAAAGTTAGTAAAGGTATGATTTGGAAAGTATACATGACTTGAATGAATCTGCAGTCTGCACTGACCTAAAACTTTGCTCTACCCTAACCCTTCCAACATATAGTTCATGCCATAAGGTTTTATAGGTTTAACAAACAGCATACAAAATATTAAGCCTTAAATGGCAAATGTTCAAATCATAAACTTGACCTTATTTCAGACCATTTTACAAAGCATACAGGCTTCTCAGTACCTGGTTTAAATTCACATTTACAGTTACTAAGCCAGTGGTTCCCAAAATGGGGTCTGGGGACCCCCAGGGGTCCTTGATTGAGTTCCAGGGGGTCTCCAGCTAAATGTTACTTTGGAACCAAATGGATCCTTATGGGTCTGTAACTCTGAGAGTGCAGGTCCATTTGTATACTCTCAGAGTTAAATTAACATAGATGGACTAATGCATGACAAACTGGGGGTCCTTGAAATTAAACGGGTTGAGAATCACTGCTAGAGCCTTATCTTCTCTTATGGGGGTCCATGGCATTAGGTTTTCAATTGGGGGTCCGCAGGCTCATTAGTGTCAATTTGAGGGTCCTTTAGCCCTGGTCCAGTGCTTACAGCACTGGACCAGGGCTAAAGGGCTAAATGTCCTTGACATGAAAAAGTTTGGGAACCACTGCTCTAGAGTTGCTTGATGAACAAGGAACTACAGTAGCCTGTAGTCCCTGTCAGGGCTAACTGGCACATGATGACAGCACAGTCCTTTGCAATTTGCAACTCTAGATTTATTATAGCCTAATGATATGAAGTGACTTGCCATAAACCATCCAATTTGCATCTGCTTGTATTAAACGACATTAAACTCACCAACATTGCAGCTGTAGGGAAAGGTTGAATATCCACTTTCAAACTGCAAAGCTTTTGTTTCATAAAAAATTCCCACTCAGCTCTGCACTTAGTTTTTCTTCTTTTTTAGTTATATCTCACTACTAGAACTTTCTGACTCTGAGGTAGATAAGATGTTTGGCTGTGAACAGCATCCATTAGTTTTTTCAATGTTGTGGACCGGGAGCCTGGCGAAATAGTTGCTAAGATACGATACTGCATAGTGATTGGCTCTGCTGCATGTC
>NC_137863.1:33312322-33314822 GCF_963924005.1 Protomyctophum bolini | reverse complement strand
ACAACAACAGGCAGTGAGAGCTGCTGGAGTGCAGTTCAAACTACCGTTCACTTGCATTGAACTCATTTTCCCAGAAGCTCTTGCAGCCCAGAGCACAGGTTCATTTCCGGGTTTCGTCATCATAATGGGACACATTATCGGGTGTAGCGTATTACGCAGGCAGAAACATGGATTAAATAGCGTGTAAAACTGGTTATGCAGTACAACTGTTTAATATCTATGGTAATAGTGTAATATAGGTTGCCTATTAGGGAGAAGATAGCATGTCCTGTCTATAAGCAGTCGTGGGAAAAGTACTCATATGTATTACTTAAGTAAAAGTATCAAATACTGCAGAAATATGTAGAAATATTCCATTGCAAGTATAAAAGTCAGGAATAAAAAATGTACTTGAGTAAAAGTACAAAAGTATTGAGTATTGTATCGAGATGTACTTAAAGTACCAAAAGTAAAAAGTATACTCATTACTTGTCAGGGGCGCATGCATTTTACCGTGGATTTTTAAATATTTCTTCTGCACTGTAATTGTATTCTCTTAAATCGTGTGTGTGTGCGTGTGTGTGTGTGTGTGTGTGTGTGTGTGTGTGTGTGTGTGTGCGTGTGTGTGTGTGTGTGTGTGTGTGTGTGTGTGTGTGTGTGTGTGTGCGTGTGTGCGTGTGTGTGTGTGTGTGTGTGTGTGTGTGTGTGTGTGTGTGCGTGCGTGCGTTCGTGTGCGCGTGCGTATAGGTGGAGCAGGAGCGCATGGACAAAGTCTGGCCTAGGCTTCGAGTCCTGGCCAGGTCATCTCCAACTGACAAACACACTCTCGTCAAAGGTATATAGATCTTTATGCTCTTTATGCTCTGCTGATGCTTATCCCATTTAGACCTGAGGAAGATTCTAAAAATGTCTTCTAAAGTTTTCTGAAAAACCTATGTTTCTATGTCAGTCGTTCTCAAACATTTATGTCAAAGACCCCCAAAAAAACTATGTATTTGGCCACCGACCCACATCGTAAAATATGTTGTTCCATGGACCCCTCCCAGGAGCAAAGATTTGAGTTAAAAACATTCGCTCTGAAAGAATACATATTCAATGATTTGCGCCACATTTTCACGATTATTCAAAAATAGCAGACCTACAAGCTCATAGCGCGGCACTCGGTGTCACGCTATGAGCTTGCAGATCTGCTTTACTTTACTTTATTTGTTTATTTGGACAGGACAATGCATATTAATGGAAGTCACATGGACGTAAATACACGCTAATTTTCATCCGCTGTCCTCACAAAGAAACGGAAAACAGACAGGCAAACAGTGGAATACATTTACTGTACATTTACATTACATAGGGAACACAGCATAAAAAATGAAATACACCTAAAATAATCATGAATGGTTGCAGCTTTGGTTTTCAAGCAACCATTTTTTCAGATTGAATTTAAAAGATGGAAATGTAGCACAATCCCTTATGCGCATTCCATGCTACACAACCCTGTACTGAGAGGACATTTTGGCCGAATGTTGTTTGCCAGTGCGGCACTTCGCAGTCTCCTCGAGTGGTTGCTCTGGTACTGATTCCCCTAACAGGCTTTCGTTTAATGAATTAACTTAGGGGGGGCGGGCACAGACTATGTAGGGTCTTGTATATGACCCCAACCTGTTTGAAAATGTTAAAGTTATCAAAGCTAAAAAAAACATTCACCTCCGGAGGATGTTACAATGATGATATGAGTGGGGCTTCCTGTCAAACACTTTGAGCGCGCTCTTGTAGAGCTGTTCTATGGGTTTGAGAGTAGTCACACCTGTGCAAGACCAGCTTGTGAAACAGTATTCAATGTGTGATAGGATCATACAGTGAAGATACGATCTGGCCTCTCCAACTGTCAGGAAGGGTCTAATTTGTTTAAACTTTTGAAGGTTGAATTTAATCGTATTAGTGACTTTCTTCACATGTTTTTTAAAGGTTAGGGTTGAGTCTAATATGACTCTGAGGTACTTGAACTCTGGGACAAGGTGAAGTTCCTCTCCACACAGAAACTCATGTGAGGACTCCAACACAACTGGTCTTTTGGAGAAGGCCATGCAGACTGTCTTTTTGGCATTCAAGAGCAGACATGAATCTATAAGCCAGTCTTGAATGCTTGTCAGGGCTGAGGTTAAAATTATTGACACATCTGCATAGCTTTTACCATGGGCAAGTACAGCAGCATCATCTGCATACATCTGGACATGTACTGTAGATTATTACAGTACATACTTCAGGTAGGTCATTTATGTACAGAGAGAACAAAATTGTACCTAGTATTGAGCCCTAACCTTGCCTCACCAGGCTTTCCACCACCTCGGAGAAAAGCCTGGTCTCTGTTTCAAAAGTCTGTATGATCCCGGCTTAAGCGGATGATATGGTATTGGTTACGTCATGTTGTAGTATTGTTTTGTGGTCGCCAGACAGGAACAACAGGCGGCGACAACTTCCTTTTCCCTCTTAATAAAAGCTCTCGACTCGTAGCCTGTAGCTT
>NC_137863.1:33267322-33307322 GCF_963924005.1 Protomyctophum bolini | reverse complement strand
TGTTCTTCCCATGCAGGACTCGCCCCTGAAGGCGGTGCAGATGCTGTGGGTTAACCTGATCATGGACACCTTTGCGTCGCTGGCTCTGGCCACAGAACCTCCCACAGAGTCTCTGCTGATGAGGAAACCCTACGGGCGCAACAAGCCACTCATCTCCAGCACCATGACCAAGAACATCTTAGGCCATGGGATCTTTCAGCTAATTATCATCTTCACCCTGCTCTTTGTTGGTACGTATACTGCAGGCTTTTCCTTCTTGGAAGCAGTGGTGGAAAAAAGTACTCAATTGTTTTACTTAAGTAAAAGTACCAATACTGCAATTTAGAACTACTTCGTTACAAGTAAAAGTACAGAATTGAAAATGTACTTGAGTAAACGTACAAAAGTATCGGCATCAAAATGTTCTTAAAGTACTAAAAGTAAAAGTACTCATTGCAGAATGTCCCATTTCACAAGTTCAAACTGTGTACAAAACCTTTTGAAAATAGCCGATCTACAAGCTCACAATGCGTTGCATTGCGTTGCGTTGCGACACACTGTGAGCTTGTAGATCGGCTATTTTCAAATGGCCGAAATGTATAGGGTAGGAGTGGTTAATGTAGGTTTTCTAATCAAAATTAAAATGGCCAAAGTAACTAGGCATGAACAGCGTCTAAATGAAGCTTTTATTCTGTCCTACAGGCGAGAGGATCTTTGACATCGACAGTGGCCGCAACGCCCCGCTGCACGCCCCTCCGTCTGAGCATTACACCATCATCTTTAACACCTTCGTCATGATGCAGCTCTTCAACGAGATTAACGCCCGCAAGATCCACGGCGAGAGGAACGTCTTTGACGGAATCTTCAGGAATCCCATCTTCTGTACCATCGTAATTGGCACCTTCGCCATTCAGGTATAAGGAGATAAAAACATTCAAAAAAAAATTATCCTCACTTTTCTGTCCTCACATTTTTGTGAGGTTTAATGTTTGTTTTGTTCTAAAAACGCCATTGACAATGAAGGGAAAATTTACGTCATATTTTCCCTCATTACGTCATATTGTCTCTTTATTGTTAATGGCATTTAATGTTTGTGTTGGCACCGTTTGTTTTACATCACCTAATCAACATGAGTTAGACTTTAATATATTAGCGCCCCTCACTTCACACAGGTGTGATTTTTATATAAACAGCTTTTGTCCTCACGCGTCTCAAGAATTGCCATTCACAATGAACGCTAAAATATGACGTAAATTAAACGTCAAAACATTACACACCATTGACAATGAAGGAAAACATTACGTCATATGTAAACGAGCAAATCAGCCAACCAATCGCAGGCAACAGGCATTCTGATTGGCCAGTATGAGATGATGCATGATGATAAGAGCGCCCCTCACTTCACACGGGAGTGATTTTTTATACAATAACACTCTGCATTCATGCCTCGTAACGTATATATAGTGGCAGTGAATCTGCAATGAATTTGGCAGCTACAGTGGGTGCCCCTCACTTCACACAAGTGTTGTTCTTTTGACTTAGGGGCCCTATAGCCCCTCCTATGCCCGCAGCTTTCCGGGTTTGTGTGAACACAAACATTGGCTTGTGATTGGCTGATCACCCCATAGCGATGATTTGATTGGCTGAGCAAAATACATAATTTGAAAGATAAAAGTGAGGGCTGAAAAGTGAAGACGCCAAAAGTGATTGTCCGGAGTGACTTTTGTGATGGTTTAATTGGCAGAGCACGGAATGTGATGATTTGATTGGCAGAGCACGCAATGTGATGATTGGATTGGCAGAGCACGGAATGTGATGTTTGATGATGCATGGTGATAAGAGCACCCTGAATCTCGTGACCTTTTTGACACCTACATGTACATCAGTGGTTTCCAAATGTTTCCATACTTAGGATCACTGAGTAGCCATAGACTCTGGCTGTGCCCTCCAATGGCATTTGGAGTGGTGCAGTACTTAGTTCAGTCATTGGTCCGACAAACGACAACCTACCTCCAGGCCTGGAATTTCATCCTTTTAGGGGTGTCGTGGAAATTTAGGGATAAACATCTAATAATACTCCAAGTTACAGGCTGTTTGTTTATGATGTCACTGTCCCATTTGGTGAATGCCTTGAGGCTATATGTTGGGGGTTGTTCGTGTGGGAGTGAGCTATAAAAGCTGTCGCCTTTCTCCATTCTGGGAGTCAGACTGGGTTTTCCATACATGAACAGGTCATGTAAGTCTTGTCTTCTTACTCGAGTAAAATCCTTATACTCTATAATTCTGACATCTTGTGTTGCCTCATTATTCATTGTTTATGAATTGTCTTTTGAGCATGTGTCCCACAGACTGCCTTTACAGGGGCAAGGCCACTTGGCCTTTAGTGTGGTCAACTATTTGAGGGCACAAAGGCCGAGTGCCAGGGCATGAAGGACATCAATTAAAACAATGATTTTAAGTAATAAAATAATTATTTTAGCTTAAAGGTTAAGGATGATTGAAAACATTTTTATTTCAAGGCGAACATTGGTTCAGAACAGTGCTTCTTAAATAAATAATTGCAGCTTTAAATAACAAAATATAAGTAGCTACTGTTGTAAAATATTGTAAACATTATGAAAATCATAATGAAATGGCCTAGTCACCCTAGGCTAATTCATATAATTTTTTTTGGGGGGTCCTTGAAATTGAAATGGCTGAGGATCACTGGGTTAAACTGTGAGTTAATTCACAGAAAATACAATGACAGCCTACATAACTGTTGAATGAGGGCTTGGTTTAGAAAAGCCTATATTTTGTGCTAAAGATAAGTCAAGTGCAGCTTCAGACATTGTTTTTGTTCTTACATGGAGGTGTGTTATGTGTTTAACTTTAATTATATCCATGGCATTTTTCTGTCGCTATACATATGCAAAGTACATTTATGTTTGTTTTGGTGGGCTAGATAGATATAGATATAGATCATCTCTCCTCCTCCTTTTATGGACAGCCACGCTGTTTCGCGTTAGACAAAAATAAATCAGCTGGACCATGTCCGACCAACGTTAATGCATGTGACATAGGACCGCCACACGGTCACGAGGAGGCGTGCGTGCGTCATGACGACCAGCGGGGTAGTTATTAAGGCAAAGTAACGCAAAATAATCAAACCACTTGGCAAATGGCAACACAACTACAATACACAAATATATCTCTGGTTTTCATGTGCGGGAACATTGGTTACCGTAATGACTGGAAAATTGCGCAGAGGAAAAACGGTTAAATGAACTGCTGTGGGCGCCGGTCGCGGCACCACGGCCACTGTGGCCGTCTGGGCATATCATTTTTCGAGGGGCACACGGCCAAAGAGAGGGGCAACGACGGCCATGGCCGCTGTGGCCGCCGTGAAATTCCTGCCCTGCCTACCTCAAACCCTAACCTAACCATAACCGCAAGCACGGGAGCAGCGCATGTCCAACATGCGAGACGCATGTCGGACTAATGCTCCGTCGGAATGACGTACGGTCCATACTTACGTACGGTCCATATAGGAGGGGCTAGCGAAAATAGCCCATATACCACTGGTCCACGTCACAATGTGTCCGACATGCTGTGAGCTTTGTAGTTTGCCTATTTCAGATATTGTTTGAAAATGTTTGAAGATTGGGTTGCCGGCATCAACCATAATGAATTAAATTTTCATTGAAATGTAATTATATACTATGTGCATCACCAATCTAGATTGTGTGCATTATCACTGTGTTCAATCTGACGTCCTTTTGCTTTGCTTATAGATTGTGATCGTGCAGTTTGGAGGGAAGCCGTTCAGTTGTCAACCCCTGGACCTAGAGAAATGGATGTGGTGCGTGTTCCTCGGTTTGGGAGAACTAGTCTGGGGACAGGTAATGCATCTGTTAACTGTATCCACTGGGAACTCATTTATATTATATTTAATATAAATTATTATTATTATATTATATTACCAAAAGCTTCACTTTTCTGTTATGCAAAAGTTAACAAAAAAGCAGGTTCATTTTGCTGGCAAAAACATTCTCGGATCAAGAACAATAGTGTGTTGCTTATAGCAACCACACTAATTAAATATTTAAGGTTTTATTTTTATTTTTAAACCTTAGTTACAGAGGGCACATCAAGGCATGTTTGTCTTATTAGCCAGGGATCCTTTTAACTTTAACTTCGAACTCCCCCCCCCCCCCCCCCCCTTTAAAAAAAAAAACATTTTCAAAACATTTCGAAGCTAGACAATCTGCAATCTCACAGCGTTGTGGATCGTCTTTTTCTTTGGAATAGCAGTGTATGCAATATGGTTAAAATTGTTTAAACTGTTCCTCGTTTTTAATGGGAACCTCCTGGAACCCTCTCAATTGGGTTCCCCAGGTCCCAATTTGAGAGCCACTGGTTCCATCTAAAAATAATAATAATCTACTGTACCCCATGAAAGTCTCTGGACCTTATTGCCATGTTTTGAAACGACGACCCACAATTTCCCCTCCAACGGGAACAGGTGATAACATCCATACCCAATAGCAAGCTGCGCTTCCTGCGGAAGGCGGGCCAGCTGAGCCAGAAGGACGAGCTGCCCGAAGACGACATGAACGAGGACCAGGAGGAGATTGACCACGCAGAGAGGGAGCTGAGGAGAGGACAGATCCTCTGGTTCAGAGGTCTCAACCGCATACAGACTCAGGTGAGGGACTAGCTGTCACTGCATGGGACGGACCAAAGGGTTTCACTTGCACCTATTCCACTTCGGAGTGTTCACTTTCTAATCACCGTAAGGCAGTGGTGGACAATTTTGAGGTATTTGTACTTTACTTGAGTATTTACAATTTCCAATTACGTTTACTTCTACTCCACTACATCTTAGAGCCAACATTTTTACTTTTACTCCACTACAATTATTTGAAAACTTTAATTACTGGTTGCTTTGCAGATTTTCATTTTGATTAGAAAACATGCATTAACCACTTCAACCCTATACATTTCGGCCATTTGAAAATAGCTGATCTACAAGCTCACAATGCGTCGCAACCATAGAGTATAAAGAAGGATTGAGACTGAACCTCCACCCAAACACAATATGTATATTTTGATGCTAATACATTTGTACTGTTACTCAAGTAAATTTGAAATACATTGTGGTATTGATACTTTTACCCAAGTAAGAAATGTGAACACTTCTTATACCACTGTATAGTGTATATATGTACATTGAATTATATCTGTAACTTCCTGTTCTGTTTTATTTATGTGTTTTAGTATTTACGCTATTTAGTTTTCCCCCCTTCCTCTTAGCTGTTGTTTGTTATTTTATGTCTTCTTCAAATGCATGGTGCACCTGTTTATGCTTGGGACAATCACAGCCCTGGTTGCAAATGGCAACACAACAGGTTGTAGAGCCCAGGATCACAGTAGATGATTGGCACAGGGGTGAAAAATGGGTTACAAAATCGTGGGATAAAAAATATGAAAAAAAAAAATCACAGCCCTGCAGGAGTGAACATGGTCGAGGTCAAACTGTCAGAAGGTTTGTCTGTCGCGTTCAGTAAAGCTTGAGTTATACTTAGTTGCGCTTCAGAAATAGCTGAACTACAATCTTGTGTTCGGTTTTTGCCCCCAGTGTGTGTATATATATAACTTTAGGGCTAAAGTTGTCTTAAAGATGGAGTGCCGTTAAAACATGATCATCAGGTTTTATTGTTATAAGGTGGTATAATTTTTTCAAAAAGTGTACAGTATTTGTTAAAATGTTGCTTTTATGTGCGCACGGCCGCACGCCCACCAGTTCATTAAGTATGCCTGGTTTGCCTGGTGGGTGGTGATCCACCTGAACTGAAGACGCACCCACAGCTGTAGTTAAGTTAAGTTAAGTTATGATAAAGGGGGAGGGGTTAGGGGAGGGGCTGATAGTGAGATGTCACTAAATTACTGTTTATTTCATTGGCCCGTTTGACTGTTAGGAAGAAACCCTAAATGCAAAGTCAATACACCAATGCACATAAATACGACTCCATGGTGTCTAATTAAATACTGTCACCTCATAGACACATGTAAAACTGGAAAAATAAAAAAATTGTGGCACTCCATCTTTAACTCAAGGTGACCAACAATTGAGGTATATGAAGACCTCTTGCACCGTTGGAGTGATGGTAACACCAGGGTGTGTCTATAGAACATCTATTACAACTATATGGTGTGTCATAGGTGCACATACTGTAGATATCAGCGTGGCATACGTGTGCTGCATATGCTGCTGCACGTATATGCCAACGCTTCCCAATATTAAAACTGAGTGTGTACCATACTGTCCTTATCTCTCCCGACCATAATCACTGTGATATTTCATATAGTATACCAGGGTTTTTTTCTCCTTCCCAAGCGATTTCATGTCACCAATGATGGTCTTGGGGGTGATGCTATCCTATACAACAACACTGTACTATACTTTCTTCCTGGAAATAAAAACGTCTGGGTTTCCGAGGCTACTGTACTACAGACCAGCACCATACAGAAGCAGCCGGATAAATTGCACAGCACGGATCATAGACCGCCGGGCAGGTTTGATTTGCTGGGGAGGATGAGGAGGAAAATCCACGCGGGACAGCAGTGGGTGGTCATTCTCTGGTTTATGTATATTATACTATGGGTGCGTTCGGAAATGCGCACCGGGAATGTGGTCAGTTTGTTGAGTGTGGTGGGCGGTGACGTCACAGAGTGCGTTCAGTGTGCCTTATTTACGAACGACCACAGCTGTGACGCATTCACGCGGTGACGCGAATCACACCGGACAACCCCAGCTTCAGGGTAGGGTCGCTCAGTGCGGGCACTCGGCACACCCGGTGCGCAGCGCACTGGATTTTCGAACGACATCACACCGAGTGCACTGAATAAACGAACGACAAGAGAGCACACCAGTGCGTTCAGGGCGCATTTCCGAACGCACCCTATATCTCTATATGGTATGAACCCTGGTTTTCCATTGGTGAGTGAGTTTATTGGAAAATATCTAAACGGCTGCCTCTGTATATAAAATAATGCTTTTCTTTGTTGACAATCAGTTAATAATTAACTTTTCGATGTACTGTACTTTAAGTCTAGTTAAGTCAAATTTCACCATTCACCACCGTTGAGGGGAAAACTGCACCCTTGTCCTTTGGCTGCCTATCCCTCCCACCCCTCACACTGTGTTCCAAATGCATACTGTATACACACATTCCCTGTATTTTCTTTTATTTTGAGCGCGCCTCTCACCATCCGATACCATCCATGGAGCCAGTCTGCCATTGAGTCTCTTCTCTCTCTCCCTCTCTCTCTCTCTCTCTCTCTCTCTCTCTCTCTCTCTCTCACGCGCTCTGAGAATCCATTGTGTTCTTGTTGTTCTGTCCACCCCTCTCTCTCTCTCTCTCTCTCTCTCTCTCGTCCTCCTCCCCGCAGATCGAGGTGGTCAACACCTTCAAGAGCGGCACCTCATTTCAGGGGGCGCCCCCGGGGGCTCTGAGACGCCAGTCGTCCACCACAAGCCAGAACCAGGATGTAACCAATGTTTCTAGTCCTAGTCACCTGTCGTTGTCCAATGCCCTTTCCTCTCCTACCAGCACTACTGCTGCTAGCGCTCCTACTCCCACTACTGGCCGTGAGTCAGAACTCTGTCCTCTGTCCGTCTCGCTTTGTCTGCCATCTTGATCCTTCAGGGATGCCAATCTCAGCTGCAGCGTTGATTTTTTAGTCGTAGTCTTTTGAATACGTTTAAATTTTGTTTTAAGTCATATTTCATAGCCACCCGGAATGCTCTAGTGTTAGTCTATTTTCTTAAGACCGCCCCCCTGGTTGGAACCAGTGTTGTTTTTGGCGGCAAATTTAGATTTTAATTGTAGTCATTATCTCTTGAATAGTTTTAATTTAGTTTTAGTCACATTTTAGTCACCCCGAATGTTTTGCTGTTAGTCTAGTTTTAGTCGACTAAATGTCATAAGATTTTAGTGGACTAAATCTAAATCTAAATGGCGGGCGGGCCTTGGGATCTGGATCTGGATCTCTTTGTCCACTACAAAACACTGATGCGTTCAAGCAAGCATTCATGTTCATGTGTTTGTATGGTTGCCTTGTCCTACAAATTCGCATTTCAAAGGAGCATGCACGTTGCGCGCGCGCGCACACACACACACACACACACACACACACACACACACACACACACACACACACACACACACACACACACACACACACACACACCACACAAATGTAGAGCAGGTGCACTTCCTCTGAATACCTCCTTGGGGGTTGGTATAAAAAAGGGAATTGAGGTGGAAATAGCACTCCAAAAGATAAAAATGCAGGCTTTTTTTGTTTTGGAGTGCTGCCATTTCCAGCTTTTGTGTGTGTGTGTGTGTGTGTGTGTGTGTGTGTGTGTGTGTGTGTGTGTGTGCGTGTGCGTGTGTGTGTGCATGTGTGTGTGTGCGTGCGTGCGTGTGTGTGTGTGTGTGCATTTTTTATGTATAGTTTACTATGTGTGAAATATCTATGTGTCACGTCTTTACATTGATTTTCATATTATCATATATTATATTTTATATCACCTTGCTAACATCCGGTATATGAATGCCCCTTTTAAGGCCTTTTCATTGTGCACACCAGTGGTTCTTGAACCTTTTAATTTCGATGGCCATCATAATTCGGAGATGTATGTATAAATGTATACACACTCAGAATTACAGATCTGACTGTAAGGGTCCATTTAGAACCGCTTTGAGGAACCACGAGGGTCACTGGAACTACTGGTGTTTACACTGTGCTCTGTAATATATTAGGTAGAGGGTTAACTACTGGTGTATACTGTGCTCTGTAATATATTAGGTAGAGGGTTAACTACTGGTGTATACTGTGCTCTGTATATATTAGGTAGAGGGTTAACTACTGGTGTATACTGTGCTCTGTATATATTAGGTAGAGGGTTAACTACTGGTGTATACTGTGCTCTGTATATATTAGGGTTAACTACTGGTGTATACTGTGCTCTGTATATATTAGGTAGAGGGTTGGCATTTCTGAAGGTTCTTTCTTTCTTGCTTTCTGCGTTTTTTGTTACCTTGCTTTCTCTCCTTCTCATTCTTCTTCTTCTTCTTCTTCTTGCTGTCTGTTTTGCCGTCCATGCTGTATATTTCAAATTCATCTTGAGAACTCATCCCACCCCGGGGTGTGTACTGTCCTGCTCATCGCTGGCTGTGTGTTTGTTTCCTCAGAGTGCTAGGAGCGCGGGACTAAGGGTGATTCCCACGGCGTGACATTTCAGGTTGTGAGTTTGTCTGCCTCTCCTCACCCACCTCCTCCCACCACCCACCCACCCACCCCATCCCATTGTCTACCGAAGCCCTTCTCGTTCATTTTTGTGTCTTGACGAGAGAAGTGATTGTGAACTAATTCTGAGCCAACTCACCAAAGGACTGGGTTAAACATTCAAGTATAAGCCACAATGTTCTTTTGCTGTGTGTTAGTCTGGCAATGATGGGTGGAATCTTATTAAAATCAAACTGATTTTCGGTGGGTTGCTGTGGCAACTAGATGCACTGACACACACACAGCGCCAGGGTAAAAGGAAAAGCCATATAGTGTAGTAGTATTCTGAGCTTGAGATTCTTGAGTTGCTGAGCAATGTGTCATATTCTGTATCTTTCTGCTTTCACACCAAAGCATCTGCACCCACTGGGGGCCATTTAAAAACACTAGTTCACGGTTTAGCGGTTTAGCCTGTGACGCAAAAAATAAATGTCTCCTCAGGACGCAGACTATTGGAAATAGACCATCTATACACTACATCCTCAAAAGACGTCGCTTGTGAGGTTGTAGCTCAGCTATTTTCACGTCTTCATTACTTCTTGTTTTCTAATTTATGTCCTTTCAAATAGTAACACCCAGCGCCCAAAAAACTATTTTTGATATGAAAACCGATCGCTCTACAGCCTGGAAGCGCCTGCTGCGCAACATTGGATGTTGCGTAACAGTGGGACGTCATCGGAAATGTTCCCCCCCTGTTTAGCCGATGAGAACGAAAATCTTAAAACGTTAATAACTCGCGATCTAAATCATCCCGTCCAATTCTAAGAAAAGATCATGTCTTAGAAGGCCCCCCTGCGGTCCAGTCGCTACTCGCGTTAGATTTAACACTGTATTGTATGAGTAAGTAGTAGGGCATTCGTTTACAAAACATAAAAATGTGAAGTATAAATTATGGAGATACGAGATTTCTGTCCGACAGTAACAATATGTTGACACGGCTCTGTCTGTCTCTAACTTTTTCCGGTTGATTTAAAATTTATATAAATTCTTTAGGACATGCCAGCTGACATGACAGCTTTCATTTTCCAGGGTTTATCTTCAGTAAATAGACCAGGCAGGTGGCAAACATCCGTTCTGGATATGAAGCCAACAAGGAAATCATTAAAACGCTGCAGTTCACCCTAGAAGGTGTCACTGATTCCCCTTGAATTCATTACCGTAGTAAACATAGTTATAAATACTTCATGCTTTGGGCGCTAGTTTAAAGTCTTCTCTCAATTATGTGTTTTGTAAATTATGGTCATATTTTACAGTCGGTATAAGTTCTACCAGTAGAAGAACCTTTAAATGAACCCTGAGGATTTTATCTGGATGTCCCCCTATAGCAACCCTCATTCTGTGTGGTCACATCATGCTGTCAGTTATAGCGTATCTGACTGTCGTCCTCGCCATGATTACTGGCCCCTCATCAGCCGTATATAAACCCCCTCCACAGTCCACACCCACCCTACCCCCCCTCCTCCTTCGACAACTCATCACGTGTTATTCGTCAGACATTGTGTCACATGATGCCATCAAGGCACGTGCTGTCATCTTGTTTTTTTAGCTGGGGCCAGCACTCTGAACTCAAATGTCTCTGAGTCACTGAGTGACTGCTGAAGTTATATAGGCCTACCATGGGTCTGCCCGTTGGCCTGACAACATAGACCTATAGCAAATCACAGAGCAATCATCCCTCCTGACTATGGGCTGTAGTCTATCCTTGTTGGCCTAGCAACGAACTAACCAATCGTAGAGTATTCGTACATCCAGACATAAGCAAGAATTATCAATCAATCAACCTATATTTATATAGCACATTTACACAACCGAAATTGACCAAAGTGCTTCACAGTAGACAAAGTATAAAAACAAAGTATAAGAACATAATAGCACATGATAAAATAATTACATCAAGAAAGTACTAGAATAACAGAAGAATACATAACCATTAGAATCAAAAAACAAATGGGTATCTATCTAGATCAGGCAACATTAAAGAAAAGAGAGAAAAGGTGGGTTTTGAGAAGGGACTTAAACACTCTATGGATTGGGCAGCTCTAAAGTTATTCCATAACTCTGGGGCCGCAGCTGCAAAAGCACGGTCACCTCTTGTTTTCCGGGTTAGGTCTGTTGGCGTTGTCAGTAGTGACTGGTCAGCAGAGCTCTAGAGCGCCGACCGAGCGTCAATTCCATCCACCAGTGGTTTATAAACCAGGAGGAGACGCCTGGACTATATAGGCTCTTTCCAACGGATTTGTCCGTTTCGTATATTAAATATACGAAATCAACCGTTATCAGGACGTTGAAATGTGGCTAATATGGCCATACTGGCATACTAGACATCGTGGTGTTTGGCTGTGTTCACCCGGACTGCACGCATGCAGGGTGGTGCAGACATATCCTGGTCAAGGACTCCCCCTGCTGAACGTGTCATTTCCAACTCTATTGTCTACATGGAAACTAGGGGCTACTAATATTTACTATTCTCTGCCTATCTGCTGAGTTGGGTCTGGTGGCCTTCGCAACGCTCGGCACGGCGACTCGCTCGGCTAGCGCCTCGCTCAGCGGTGCCTCATGTGGCTAAAGGCCACCAGACACGGCACGCCTCCGTCATTGGCACAAAAAGCTCCCATAGTTTCTCTTACGGATTTCCCAATATGTTGATTATCACATACTGGGAGTATTTCTAAGGTGCTGATTATGAACATTTTCTTGATTATCGGATGATAACATCCGAAACGGGTGCTCTTTCTTGACTTATGTCTGGATGTACCCAATGAGAGCAAAACAGCTGCATGTGCTCAATCCTAATTAATTTCACATCTAAAACGGCTGTGTTAACAATAGTCTGAAGTTTCCATGGAGGTGAGTGTGTGTCACCAGTCACCACTTCTCGTATCTATTGTTTCACATTACAATCCTGGAGAAAGGACGAGATTCTTAATGTTATTATAAAGCGGTAAAACAAATACACAAGGTTGCAGTTTCTGTGGCCTTCGTCAGGTGTAGCCTACTCAAATTTAAAATCCTGTCATGAATGGCACAGCCATAATGCTAAAGTCTTGTTACACACAGTGCACTTGAAATCAAGTTTGGAACTGAAAACGGCAAGGTAACTGTAATCATATAATCTTTTAAAACTGCAACATTTTGTGACCAAATTATAGATTCAGCCTCAAATAGTTGAGGAGACCACGTACATGTAAACTGTATATTACTTACTTACCAAAGTTTAAAACAGAAGTCATCCAGTTCTGCATGCGGATACGATACAGGCGATTTACCAACATGTCATGTCCAGTAACTAGTCTGCAGACTTTGATCCTT
Organism: Protomyctophum bolini; assembly: GCF_963924005.1. NCBI lineage: Eukaryota > Metazoa > Chordata > Actinopteri > Myctophiformes > Myctophidae > Protomyctophum > Protomyctophum bolini. Next base: position 33,294,698 of record NC_137863.1, on the reverse strand, counting down.
TTCCATCATCTAATAATGAATCTGTGATGTTTTGTCATTGAAAGGTCAAATAGTTTATTGGGGGCATATACTTGAGTGTTTACTTAGATGTGCATGGAGTTGAGAACTTGCTTTGGTCAGACCAGACAATGATATTATTACTATTATGAATCCCCCTCCCTGTCTGTTTATTCATTTAAGCAGTCGTGTGTCCCTTCCATCCCTCTCTACCACACCGTCCCGTTGTCTTGTTGCATGATTGAATTCCTGTTTAATGTCCCTGTGCTCGCCGTGTTTCATTTGCTGTGTGAGCCTGTGGTTCGGTTTCTGCCATAATATAGTCTTTGATGTGCTGTTTTGCTGTGACTTCTACACACCATGACTGTGTTCAAGCCAGCATCATCCCAGACTTGTTGTTCTGTTGACTTGTGGACCATATGTGCTTTGCCCACCTTGTGTGTGCTCTCTCTCCCTCCCTCTCTCTCTCTCTCTCTCTCTCTCTCTCTGTATGTGTATGTACGATTGTACGTGCCGTATCCCCATTCAAACCGTGTGGATATTGTACCCACTGCAGTTTTTAAGCTCTCCGATTGGATGGGTCAAATCTAACTTCCTTTCCTTTTTACTGACCTTGTCCACCAGACCTCTTCAGACATGCATGTGTTATTTATTCCCCCCGTTTTTATTTTTATGTGACTGTTTCTGTTTATTAACGTGAGCTTGTTTCTAGGTATACCGCAACATTGGACTTTAAAGCGTATACTTATACAACGAGCATTTTGTGATTGCTTTCTTTTACCTTCAGTCTTGCTGTGTTTTTATATATATTTATATATATATTTTAGACCCCACGGTCTTTCTCAGTGCACGCCGCCGTGAGTTGTGAACTGTTGTAGATTGTCTTGTGAAAGCAGAACACAGACTGCGGTCAGTGCGGTGGTCTTCTCTCCTGCTGCTCCTCCGTCCTCCCCCCCCCCCCTCCCCTTTATCTATCTCTTCAAGTGAGAGGGCTAGTCTCTCCTCTCTCTCTCTCTCTCTCTCTCTCTCTCTCTTTCAATTCAATTCAATTCAATTCAATTCAATTCAATTCAATTCAATTCAATTCAATTTCAATTTCAATTCAAAGGAGCTTTATTGGCACGAAAAAACATACATTTGCATTGCCAAAGCAAAAGTGGAACAAAACAATCAAGATAAAACAATACAATAAAGATGTAAACAGAGCTTTGTTACATTAACACTTTGAGTAATACTATCTTGTGAAACTATAAAAAAGATTGTGCATTTTCTGCAAGAGATAGTTATACATCCATATAGGAGACGATGCTATACACTATACTTTTGAAAGTTGACAACAGTATTTCAATGTTTTAAACATGTTATAAACATTTGGTGATTTTCAAACTCTCCTTGGGTTTGAAAACCACACCCTCTGATGTACTCTGTGGGAAGTACATGTTTCTGATGTCTTGGTACAGTGGACAGTATCTCTCTCTCTCTCTCTCTCTCTCTCTCTCTCGGGCTCCCTCCAGCCCGTCCAAATAAAACCGACCCTCATTTTACGATTCTCACGCGACTCCCTTCTCTCGTCCTCCTCCATGTCCCATCTGTACACACAGATCCGTGTCGTGAACGCGTTCCGCAGCTCCCTCTACGAAGGACTGGATAAGCCCGACTCCAGACCGTCCATCCACAACTTCATGTCGCACCCCGAGTTTAGGATAGAGCAACAAGACTCCTCCACGACGCCCCACGTCCCCCTCATCGACGACACCGCGGACGACGAGGAGACGCGGCGGCGGAACAGGAGTGCGAAGCACGGCGGCAGCCAGCCCACGTCGCCCAACAAGAACAACAACGCCATCGACAGCGGCATCAACCTGACCATCGACACCAGTAAATCGGCATCCTCCTCCCTCTGCGCCAGCCCCCTGCACAGCCTGGAGACCAGTCTCTAACACTCCAGCCTGTATCCATCCCCCCCCCGGGCCCTCACCTCATCCGCTGTATAGCCCCGGCAACTCGGGGCAACTTCCTATACCACGTCCCTTATCTTATGTGCCCCAAAACATCTGCGTATACAGATATCCTGTTCCCTCTTATAGCATAGCATCCACCTCCCCTGAGCGCCCCGGAGCTGCGGCTATACTCTGGATGGGGGAAACTCCATAGTCAAATTACTACAAACAATCAATTTAAAAGCTCAACAAAAACCCACATGACCAACTTGTGGTTGTGGTTGTGCGAGTGCATGCGCGCCTGTGTGTGTGTGTGTGTGTGTGTGTGTGTGTGCGCGTGCGTATGGGGGTGTGTGTGTGTACTGTATGTGTGGCGCACGTATGCACGTGCCACTGACTGCTGTTTCTGAACTGTGTCAATAGTGGCAGGAGAGCGAGGAAGTCAAGGAATTTGCAGAGGAGAAGAAAAGGAAAAAACAAACAAATAAAACAGACTTTGATCTCCTGTCTACGCTCTTTCCTCAACAATAACAATGACCAAATTGATAATAGCTTAAATTAAATTGAAGAAAAAAAACATTGTTATTATTATGATTATTATTACTATTATTATTATTATTATTATTATTATTACCATTATTATTATTATTATTGCTCCTGCATGAATGTACATTACCCAAGTTTCTTTTTTTTCCTTTTTTTAAGGGTTTTAATTTTATTGGAGTTCTTTTCTTCTTTGTTTTTTTATGGGCTATAGGATGCAAGGCGGACTGCCGTTTTTTAAGGTGGCTTCTCAGCCTTGTGAGTTCCCTCTGTGTGGCATGCACATGTACCCAAAATGTAAAGATTTAATTCATCCATAAAAAGGAAATATGTATAGAGGTTGTAGGACTCAACTTGCACAGTAGTTTTGCACCTGTTGGAAAAAGAGGAACCTATAATAATGGTGATGGATGATAGCATTTATGGAATATATATTCTATAAATACGAATATAAATATATATATATATATAGAGAGAGAGTTTATCTTTGTTTGTCGGCATGTTGCCTTGTTCCTGCTTCAATGGCTCTAAATACTTTAACTTATTTATGTCCTAAAGAGAATGTAATTTGTTTACAACCCATAGTAGAGATTATACTTCCTGGTTTGTAGAAAGGGGGTGGAGAAGCTCACAGCTCATATATATATATATACTTGGACCAGAGCTCTGTTTGTGTTTTATTACTGAAAAAACCCTTTGTGCTGGAACTTGCCTGCTATCTTGTCAAATACTGTAGATATTTTTAGAGGATTAACAAACTAAAACAAAAACCAAAATGTAATGGGATACAGTACCTAGTAAATGTGGCATCTTAGTATTATTCTACGCGATTGTTGGGATCAAGTCTGAGTAGCTTCCCTTTGTTCTGTCTTTATTTTTTCCAAGTGGAAGTCTTCTTAACGAGACAGAGGGGGGTGATTTTGTTCTTTAAGTTGTGTTTTTTTATTCTGTGCCATGGCTCTGGCCCAGGGTTAGGGCCTGAGTCCAAGGCTGATATCAGGGCCTCTGTGGTGAACTGTCATCTAGATAATTCTGCTCATTTAAAGGACTTTGAGTGTTTTAAGTTATGCGTGACCTGCATCAAGGGTTGCAATCGAGTCACTTTTAGAAATTTGCAAACTAAGTTGTATTTGGCTTTATACCTGTATGAAAATCAAACACTTGTGTTGAGATTTTGTGCTATATTGTGTTGATAAATCTTTATTTTTTGGGGGGTTTACTATCATTATTTGTTTTCCAAAAGAGAGAAACACGCAGCCCCAAAACGCTGGTGGCATTTTCAACATCAAAAATGAAGGAGAAAAAAAAGAGGAAAAAATACCACAACCGAAATGGAATGTTGCTTTGACTCTTTTTCTATAATATAAAACAAAAGATTTATCCTTTTTCTGCATCTGGTTATGAATGAAAACTCTGTGGTGTATATCTAGATGTGCTTTTGTGTGTTTTAACCAAGCTTGTCTTCCTGCTGTCACAGAATATACAGTACTAGCATCTCAACTGTACTCACTAGTTGTAAAGTATTTATTGTGCTTTGACCAACCAGTTGTTACCCGAGAGAGAGAGAGAAGGCACACTTATACCAATTGACTGCACCCAGAAGGACATGGTCCCCGCCCCCCCACTTGCCAGAATGTGAACCCAGGCATGTTGAGTACACCAACGTTTTATTGTTGAATATGGGTCCCCAGCACGTAGAAAGTAACTGCCAGATGCAAATTTGCATATGTTGAGCAATTCTCATAATTGGCATAATATGTGACCATTCCATTAACAACCTATAAGGAAAACATTTCATCATGCTTTAAGTAGCGCATGTGACGTGTCAAACTAGGGGTTTTTCATGACTCCTTGGGCTAAAAACGGCCATAGCCTTGGCTATGGCTGTTTTTAGCCCAATGGGTTTTTTTTACAAAACTTGGAAAGGATTCAGCATCATTAAAACCCCCTAGTTTGACACGTCACATGCTATATAAAGCATGATGAAATGTTTTCCTTTTCTGTTGGTTGTATAACGGTATGGTCACAAAATTGTGTAAATTGCTCGACAACATGCAAGTTAGCATCCGGCAGTTTCTAAATGCTGGGGACCCATACTCAACATAAAACCTTGTTGTAGCCTACTCGGCATGTCCGGGTTTACAAATGGGGCTCTATGGGCTGGCAAGTGGACTATAACTAAACTAACCCATGTGTACTCATCGTTATTTCTCTAACTAATTGGAGTCATTGCCAAGCATTATGCAACTTGACCCAATCACAGGTTTTTCTACTCTTAAAAATCATATACAATATATATAATCACATATCCGAGCAGGTCTATTCTTTTCTTTTCTTTTCTTCTTTTTTTTCTTTCTGTATTGCTTGATTTATACTTTGTTGCATGCTGGTGTCCCGTTCTGAAAACAGCAGATCTACAAGCTCTTAGGTCGGCTATTTTCAGCACTCGGCACCGACGCGCAACTAAGTTTAATTCAGGCTTATAGGCTTAGTTTATGCTCTATATGCGACGGTGTCGCGCGCCAAAACATAGCTTGATCTACAAGCTCGTAGGTCGCCTATTTTTTGGTGCTTATATAAACGCTGCCATACGGCAAATTATGAACAGGGCTTCATGTCCTCCTGTGTCGTTTTCCCAGTCGATCTGTCCATCTGCAGAAAGGGTGCACAAGCTTTCCGTGTCAGCCTCAGGCCTGTTGAAAAAGCAGCATGGACTATCTTTAGTTTGGAGTTGAAATGTGATTCTGGCGTTCTGCTTAGGAGCTGTTAGTATTTTTTATTTTGGTTTTTTTTCTGGAAGAAGTTTATTGACATTCTTTTTTCTTTCCTCTGTAAAAAAAACAAATAAACAAAAACAAAAAACAAAACAAACCAAAAAAATTAAATAATAATAAAAAATAAAAACAATTTCAAGAAAAGACTTTCAGCCGACATTCTCAAAACCATTTTTACATTCAGGAGGACTTTCAGCTTTAAGAGGACATGCAGAGATACCAAGTTTAAAGTATTCTTTGTAAATAGAGAAACAAGTCCATTGAGGAACGTCCTCCGCGTGCTGGACTGATGTGAACACAGGAACTCTTCTTGACTACATGTACCATCATGCAACCACAGGTCATATACTGCCGATGCAGCTGATTGGTTGTAAGGTAACCAATCACAGCTCCTGTCAGACACACAGAACAATAATATAACAAATAATTACATTGGTGGTGATGTTGATGATGATGATGATAGTTACAATGATGATGAAGTTGATGATGAAGATATTGGTAATGATGACGATAGTGATATCAGTGGTACTTGCAATATACTCTCACCTGCCTCGATGTACTGTATTTAGCAGCATGCCAGTTTGTGGAACAAAGAAAACGAGAAATGCCAACAGATATCTCTCTTGGCATTGGCATTCTTAACCATTTATGGGTAAGTGATTAAGTGTTCATTCATCTTGTTTTTATGATATATTTTTTATCTATACAATAATTGTAAATAAAGGAACTCAATGTCTTTTGTTCATTTAATACTATGCAAAACGTCATGCTTTTTCTGATTGTTATACTCACCCTTATCCTAGAGTGTGTTTCCGGAATGTTTGTGTCTCAAAAAGTCAATAAAACAATGTGATGTAAATTATTTTCTAGCTTGAGGAAAAAGGCATGATGATTACGATGAAACTGAAGATGATGATGATGTTTGTGTGCCTCAATGGCCCAGTGGATGAGTCAAATGATATCCGTAGTATACCTAGTAGAAGTGTGCCGGTTCAAACCTGACTCATATCTTTACGTTCAAGACCGATTTCAGAAGAAGAAAACAAACAAAAAAGCTGTGTAGTAGTATCCAGCAGTTAGCTCAGTGTGATGAGAGGCTGTCATTGGGAGCCACAGGTCCAGGGTTCAAATCCCACATTATTCAAAACTGTGACACTTTGCTTTACACCCTGATTTCCAGAAGGACAACTTTAAAGCAGCCCAGAAATTCACCATGTTTGTGTGCCTCAATGGCCCAGTGGATAAGTCAAATGATATCCGTAGTATACCTAGTAGAAGTCTGCCGCTTCAAACCCGACATACTCCTAGTAGGCGGTGATGGTTCAATTCATTTTCATTTTTGCGGAAATTGCGAAATTGCGGAAATGGAAATTGCGGAAATTGCGGAAATGGAAATTGCGTAAATTGCGGAAATGAAAATTGCGGAAATTGCGGAATTGCGGAAATGGAAATTGCGGAAATTGCGGAAATGATAATTGCGGAAATTGCGAAAATTTCGGAAATGGAAATTACGGAAATTGCGGAATTGCGGAAATGGTAATTGCGGAAATTGCGGAAATTGCTCTTCACTTATAGCTATCTACTTTCAGGTAGATTGTTTTATTTTACTCAGTCAGCCATATCACTACTCATTTTTTTTCATGAAAAAGGTCATAGCTGGGTAATCTATTTTCAGGCAAATTGTGTTTATTGTATTTTATTTTACTCAGTCATAACAATTTATTTTCTGTTAACCAACTTGCTGGCTGGCAGGCAGGCAGACAGCTACTCATAGACAGGCAGACAGACAGACAGCTACTCATGGAGAATTGGACAGGCAGGCAGTCAGACAGCTACTCATAGACAGGCAGACAGACAGCTACTCATGGAGAATTGGACAGGCAGGCAGACAGCTACTCATGGACAATTGGACAGACAGGCAGGAAGGCAGACAGCTACTCATAGACAGACAGACAGCTACTCATGGACAATTGGACAGGCAGGAAGGCAGACAGCTACTCATAGACAGGCAGACAGACAGCTACTCATGGACAATTAGGCAGGCAGGCAGACAGCTACTCATAGACAGGCAGACAGACAGCTACTCATGGACAATTAGGCAGGCAGGCAGACAGCTACTCAGACAGGCAGACAGACAGCTACTCATGGACAATTGGACAGGCAGGCAGGCAGACAGACAGGCAGGCAGACAGCTACTCATAGACAGGCAGACAGTAAGACAGCTACTCATTGACAGACAGACAAATAACTACTCATGGACAGACAGACAGACAGACAGACAGACAGACAGACAGACAGACAGGCAGGCAGGCAGGCAGGCAGGCAAAGAGCTACTCATGTTACGTTATTATGTTATTATAACAGCTACTCATGTTATGTGCAATAATTTGTGCAGTTATGGAAACAGCTCTTTGTGTTAATGCAAGAAAATGTAACACATTTATTTATTTAGATATTGTGTTTCTCATCATTTTGGACCATGGGCTATAGCCCATATCGTACGGCATACTATAGCGCGCCGTTTTTCATCATTTTTGAGGATTTGAAAAAAATGACGAAATTACAAAAACGATGGGTTATAGCCCATGTTTTTTGAAATTTTGAAAAAAAAAGTTAGCCTCGTTTCTCATCATTTTGGACCGTGGGCTATAGCCCATATCGTACGGCATACTATAGCGCGCCGTTTTTCATCATTTTTGAAGATTTGAAAAAAATGACGAAATGAGAAAAACGATGGGTTATAGCCCATGTTTTTTGAAATTTTGAAAAAAAAGTTAGCCTCGTTTCTCATCATTTTGGACCGTGGGCTATAGCCCATATCGTACGGCATACTATGGCACGCCGTTTTTCATCATTTTTGAGGATTTGAAAAAAATGAAAAATAAAAAAAACGGTGGGTTATAGCCCATGTTTTTTGAAATTTTGAAAAAAAAAGTTAGCCTCGTTTCTCATCATTTTGGACCGTGGGCTATAGCCCATATCGTACGGCATACTATGGCACGCCGTTTTTTATCATTTTTGAGGATTTGAAAAAAATGAAAAATGAAAAAAACGGTGGGTTATAGCCCATGTTTTTTGAAATTTTGAAAAAAAAAGTTAGCCTCGTTTCTCATCATTTTGGACCGTGGGCTATAGCCCATATCGTACGGCATACTATAGCGCGCCGTTTTTCATCATTTTTGAAGATTTGAAAAAAATGACGAAATGAGAAAAACGATGGGTTATAGCCCATGTTTTTTGAAATTTTGAAAAAAAAGTTAGCCTCGTTTCTCATCATTTTGGACCGTGGGCTATAGCCCATATCGTACGGCATACTATGGCACGCCGTTTTTCATCATTTTTGAGGATTTGAAAAAAATGAAAAATGAAAAAAACGGTGGGTTATAGCCCATGTTTTTTGAAATTTTGAAAAAAAAAGTTAGCCTCGTTTCTCATCATTTTGGACCGTGGGCTATAGCCCATATCGTACGGCATACTATGGCACGCCGTTTTTTATCATTTTTGAGGATTTGAAAAAAATGAAAAATGAAAAAAACGGTGGGTTATAGCCCATGTTTTTTGAAATTTTGAAAAAAAAAGTTAGCCTCGTTTCTCATCATTTTGGACCGTGGGCTATAGCCCATATCGTACGGCATACTATGGCACGCCGTTTTTCATCATTTTTGAGGATTTGAAAAAAATGAAAAATGAAAAAAACGGTGGGTTATAGCCCATGTTTTTTGAAATTTTGAAAAAAAAAGTTAGCCTCGTTTCTCATCATTTTGGACCGTGGGCTATAGCCCATATCGTACGGCATACTATAGCACGCCGTTTTTCATCATTTTTGAGGATTTGAAAAAAATGAAAAATGAAAAAAACGGTGGGTTATAGCCCATGTTTTTTGAAATTTTGAAAAAAAAAGTTAGCCTCGTTTCTCATCATTTTGGACCGTGGGCTATAGCTGGGATCTCTGACGGAGTTGAGCCCTGAGTCAGATCTGCTTCGTACCGAACCAATCAGCGTGAGCTAAAGGCGGGATGCGGATGTGACGGTATATAGACACGTCGATATGATTGGTTGTGTTTGCACGCCCACACGGTGATAGACAGACGCTCCCATCCAATCATCTACCATGTATCTTGAAAAAAAGGAACAGCCCCGTCATCGAATTTGCTTCCGCGATCCCAGATCCAAATAAGCTGTGAAACAAATTTGTGTAGCAAGCTTTTTGGATCTGGCAGCGTCAGGTTAATAGCCCATATCGTACAGCATACTATGGCACGCCGTTTTTCATCATTTTTGAGGATTTGAAAAAAATGAAAAATGAAAAAAACGGTGGGTTATAGCCCATGTTTTTTGAAATTTTGAAAAAAAAAGTTAGCCTCGTTTCTCATCATTTTGGACCGTGGGCTATAGCCCATATCGTACGGCATACTATGGCACGCCGTTTTTCATCATTTTTGAGGATTTGAAAAAAATGAAAAATGAAAAAAACGGTGGGTTATAGCCCATGTTTTTTGAAATTTTGAAAAAAAAAGTTAGCCTCGTTTCTCATCATTTTGGACCGTGGGCTATAGCCCATATCGTACGGCATACTATGGCACGCCGTTTTTCATCATTTTTGAGGATTTGAAAAAAATGAAAAATGAAAAAAAACGATGGGTTATAGCCCATGTTTTTTGAAATTTTGAAAAAAAATGTTAGCCTCGTTTCTCATCATTTTGGACCGTGGGCTATAGCCCATATCGTACGGCATACTATGGCACGCCGTTTTTCATCATTTTTGAGGATTTGAAAAAAATGAAAAATGAAAAAAACGGTGGGTTATAGCCCATGTTTTTTGAAATTTTGAAAAAAAAAGTTAGCCTCGTTTCTCATCATTTTGGACCGTGGGCTATAGCCCATATCGTACGGCATACTATGGCACGCCGTTTTTCATCATTTTTGAGGATTTGAAAAAAATGAAAAATTAAAAAAACGGTGGGTTATAGCCCATGTTTTTTGAAATTTTGAAAAAAAAAGTTAGCCTCGTTTTTCATCATTTTGGACCGTGGGCTATAGCCCATATCGTACGGCATACTATGGCACGCCGTTTTTAATCATTTTTGAGGATTTGAAAAAAATGAAAAATGAAAAAAACGGTGGGTTATAGCCCATGTTTTTTGAAATTTTGAAAAAAAAAGTTAGCCTCGTTTCTCATCATTTTGGACCGTGGGCTATAGCCCATATCGTACGGCATACTATGGCACGCCGTTTTTAATCATTTTTGAGGATTTGAAAAAAATGAAAAATGAAAAAAACGGTGGGTTATAGCCCATGTTTTTTGAAATTTTGAAAAAAAGAGTTAGCCTCGTTTCTCATCATTTTGGACCGTGGGCTATAGCCCATATCGTACGGCATACTATGGCACGCCGTTTTTCATCATTTTTGAGGATTTGAAAAAAATGAAAAATGAAAAAAACGGTGGGTTATAGCCCATGTTTTTTGAAATTTTGAAAAAAAAAGTTAGCCTCGTTTCTCATCATTTTGGACCGTGGGCTATAGCCCATATCGTACGGCATACTATGGCACGCCATTTTTCATCATTTTTGAGGATTTGAAAAAAATGAAAAATGAAAAAAACGGTGGGTTATAGCCCATGTTTTTTGAAATTTTGAAAAAAAAAGTTAGCCTCGTTTCTCATCATTTTGGACCGTGGGCTATAGCCCATATCGTACGGCATACTATGGCACGCCGTTTTTCATCATTTTTGAGGATTTGAAAAAAATGAAAAATGAAAAAAACGGTGGGTTATAGCCCATGTTTTTTGAAATTTTGGAAAAAAAAGTTAGCCTCGTTTCTCATCATTTTGGACCGTGGGCTATAGCCCATATCGTACGGCATACTATGGCACGCCGTTTTTCATCATTTTTGAGGATTTGAAAAAAATGAAAAATGAAAAAAACGGTAGGTTATAGCCCATGTTTTTTGAAATTTTGAAAAAAAAAGTTAGCCTCGTTTCTCATCATTTTGGACCGTGGGCTATAGCCCATATCGTACGGCATACTATGGCACGCCGTTTTTCATCATCTTTGAGGATTTGAAAAAAATGAAAAATGAAAAAAACGGTGGGTTATAGCCCATGTTTTTTGAAATTTTGAAAAAAAAAGTTAGCCTCGTTTCTCATCATTTTGGACCGTGGGCTATAGCCCATATCGTACGGCATACTATGGCACGCCGTTTTTCATCATTTTTGAGGATTTGAAAAAAATGAAAAATGAAAAAAACGGTGGGTTATAGCCCATGTTTTTTGAAATTTTGGAAAAAAAAGTTAGCCTCGTTTCTCATCATTTTGGACCGTGGGCTATAGCCCATATCGTACGGCATACTATGGCACGCCGTTTTTCATCATTTTTGAGGATTTGAAAAAAATGAAAAATGAAAAAAACGGTAGGTTATTGCCCATGTTTTTTGAAATTTTGAAAAAAAAAGTTAGCCTCGTTTCTCATCATTTTGGACCGTGGGCTATAGCCCATATCGTACGGCATACTATGGCACGCCGTTTTTCATCATCTTTGAGGATTTGAAAAAAATGAAAAATGAAAAAAAACGGTGGGTTATAGCCCATGTTTTTTGAAATTTTGAAAAAAAAAGTTAGCCTCGTTTCTCATCATTTTGGACCGTGGGCTATAGCCCATATCGTACGGCATACTATGGCACGCCGTTTTTCATCATTTTTGAGGATTCGAAAAAAATGAAAAATGAAAAAAACGGTGGGTTATAGCCCATGTTTTTTGAAATTTTGAAAAAAAAAGTTAGCCTCGTTTCTCATCATTTTGGACCGTGGGCTATAGCCCATATCGTACGGCATACTATGGCACGCCGTTTTTCATCATTTTTGAGGATTTGAAAAAAATGAAAAATGAAAAAAAACGATGGGTTATAGCCCATGTTTTTTGAAATTTTGAAAAAAAAAGTTAGCCTCGTTTCTCATCATTTTGGACCGTGGGCTATAGCCCATATCGTACGGCATACTATGGCACGCCGTTTTTCATCATTTTTGAGGATTTGAAAAAATGAAAAATGAAAAAAACGGTGGGTTATAGCCCATGTTTTTTGAAATTTTGAAAAAAAAAGTTAGCCTCGTTTCTCATCATTTTGGACCGTGGGCTATAGCCCATATCGTACGGCATACTATGGCACGCCGTTTTTCATCATTTTTGAGGATTTGAAAAAAATGAAAAATGAAAAAAACGGTGGGTTATAGCCCATGTTTTTTGAAATTTTGAAAAAAAAAGTTAGCCTCGTTTCTCATCATTTTGGACCGTGGGCTATAGCCCATATCGTACGGCATACTATGGCACGCCGTTTTTCATCATTTTTGAGGATTTGAAAAAAATGAAAAATGAAAAAAAACGATGGGTTATAGCCCATGTTTTTTGAAATTTTGAAAAAAAAAGTTAGCCTCGTTTCTCATCATTTTGGACCGTGGGCTATAGCCCATATCGTACGGCATACTATGGCACGCCGTTTTTCATCATTTTTGAGGATTTGAAAAAAATGAAAAATGAAAAAAACGGTGGGTTATAGCCCATGTTTTTTGAAATTTTGAAAAAAAAAGTTAGCCTCGTTTCTCATCATTTTGGACCGTGGGCTATAGCCCATATCGTACGGCATACTATGGCACGCCGTTTTTCATCATTTTTGAGGATTTGAAAAAAATGAAAAATGAAAAAAACGATGGGTTATAGCCCATGTTTTTTGAAATTTTGAAAAAAAAAGTTAGCCTCGTTTCTCATCATTTTGGACCGTGGGCTATAGCCCATATCGTACGGCATACTATGGCACGCCGTTTTTCATCATTTTTGAGGATTTGAAAAAAATGAAAAATGAAAAAAACGGTGGGTTATAGCCCATGTTTTTTGAAATTTTGAAAAAAAAAGTTAGCCTCGTTTCTCATCATTTTGGACCGTGGGCTATAGCCCATATCGTACGGCATACTATGGCACGCCGTTTTTCATCATTTTTGAGGATTTGAAAAAAATGAAAAATGAAAAAAACGGTGGGTTATAGCCCATGTTTTTTGAAATTTTGGAAAAAAAAGTTAGCCTCGTTTCTCATCATTTTGGACCGTGGGCTATAGCCCATATCGTACGGCATACTATGGCACGCCGTTTTTCATCATTTTTGAGGATTTGAAAAAAATGAAAAATGAAAAAAACGGTGGGTTATAGCCCATGTTTTTTGAAATTTTGAAAAAAAAAGTTAGCCTCGTTTCTCATCATTTTGGACCGTGGGCTATAGCCCATATCGTACGGCATACTATGGCACGCCGTTTTTCATCATTTTTGAGGATTTGAAAAAAATGAAAAATGAAAAAAACGGTGGGTTATAGCCCATGTTTTTTGAAATTTTGGAAAAAAAAGTTAGCCTCGTTTCTCATCATTTTGGACCGTGGGCTATAGCCCATATCGTACGGCATACTATGGCACGCCGTTTTTCATCATTTTTGAGGATTTGAAAAAAATGAAAAATGAAAAAAACGGTGGGTTATAGCCCATGTTTTTTGAAATTTTGAAAAAAAAAGTTAGCCTCGTTTCTCATCATTTTGGACCGTGGGCTATAGCCCATATCGTACGGCATACTATGGCACGCCGTTTTTCATCATTTTTGAGGATTTGAAAAAAATGAAAAATGAAAAAAACGGTGGGTTATAGCCCATGTTTTTTGAAATTTTGAAAAAAGAGGTTAGCCTCGTTTCTCATCATTTTGGACCGTGGGCTATAGCCCATATCGTACGGCATACTATGGCACGCCGTTTTTCATCATTTTTGAGGATTTGAAAAAAATGAAAAATAAAAAAAAACGATGGGTTATAGCCCATGTTTTTTGAAATTTTCAAAAAAAAAGTTAGCCTCGTTTCTCATCATTTTGGACCGTGGGCTATAGCCCATATCGTACGGCATACTATGGCACGCCGTTTTTCATCATTTTTGAGGATTTGAAAAAAATGAAAAATGAAAAAAACGGTGGGTTATAGCCCATGTTTTTTGAAATTTTGAAAATTAAAGTTAGCCTCGTTTCTCATCATTTTGGACCGTGGGCTATAGCCCATATCGTACGGCATACTATGGCACGCCGTTTTTCATCATTTTTGAGGATTTGAAAAAAATGAAAAATGAAAAAAACGGTGGGTTATAGCCCATGTTTTTTGAAATTTTGAAAAAAAAAGTTAGCCTCGTTTCTCATCATTTTGGACCGTGGGCTATAGCCCATATCGTACGGCATACTATGGCACGCCGTTTTTCATCATTTTTGAGGATTTGAAAAAAATGAAAAATGAAAAAAACGATGGGTTATAGCCCATGTTTTTTGAAATTTTGAAAAAAAAAGTTAGCCTCGTTTCTCATCATTTTGGACCGTGGGCTATAGCCCATATCGTACGGCATACTATGGCACGCCGTTTTTCATCATTTTTGAGGATTTGAAAAAAATGAAAAATGAAAAAAACGGTGGGTTATAGCCCATGTTTTTTGAAATTTTGAAAAAAAAAGTTAGCCTCGTTTCTCATCATTTTGGACCGTGGGCTATAGCCCATATCGTACGGCATACTATGGCACGCCGTTTTTCATCATTTTTGAGGATTTGAAAAAAATGAAAAATGAAAAAAACGGTGGGTTATAGCCCATGTTTTTTGAAATTTTGGAAAAAAAAGTTAGCCTCGTTTCTCATCATTTTGGACCGTGGGCTATAGCCCATATCGTATGGCATACTATGGCACGCCGTTTTTCATCATTTTTGAGGATTTGAAAAAAATGAAAAATGAAAAAAACGGTGGGTTATAGCCCATGTTTTTTGAAATTTTGAAAAAAAAAGTTAGCCTCGTTTCTCATCATTTTGGACCGTGGGCTATAGCCCATATCGTACGGCATACTATGGCACGCCGTTTTTCATCATTTTTGAGGATTTGAAAAAAATGAAAAATGAAAAAAACGGTGGGTTATAGCCCATGTTTTTTGAAATTTTGAAAAAAAAAGTTAGCCTCGTTTCTCATCATTTTGGACCGTGGGCTATAGCCCATATCGTACGGCATACTATGGCACGCCGTTTTTCATCATTTTTGAGGATTTGAAAAAAATGAAAAATGACAAAAACGGTGGGTTATAGCCCATGTTTTTTGAAATTTTGAAAAAAAAAGTTAGTCTCGTTTCTCATCATTTTGGACCGTGGGCTATAGCCCATATCGTACGGCATACTATGGCACGCCGTTTTTCATCATTTTTGAGGATTTGAAAAAAATGAAAAATGAAAAAAACGGTGGGTTATAGCCCATGTTTTTTGAAATTTTGAAAAAAAAAGTTAGCCTCGTTTCTCATCATTTTGGACCGTGGGCTATAGCCCATATCGTACGGCATACTATGGCACGCCGTTTTTCATCATTTTTGAGGATTTGAAAAAAATGAAAAATGAAAAAAACGGTGGGTTATAGCCCATGTTTTTTGAAATTTTGAAAAAAAAAGTTAGCCTCGTTTCTCATCATTTTGGACCGTGGGCTATAGCCCATATCGTACGGCATACTATGGCACGCCGTTTTTCATCATTTTTGAGGATTTGAAAAAAATGAAAAATGAAAAAAAACGATGGGTTATAGCCCATGTTTTTTGAAATTTTGAAAAAAAAAGTTAGCCTCGTTTCTCATCATTTTGGACCGTGGGCTATAGCCCATGTTTTTTGAAATTTTGAAAAAAAAAGTTAGCCTCGTTTCTCATCATTTTGGACCGTGGGCTATAGCCCATGTTTTTTGAAATTTTGAAAAAAAAAGTTAGCCTCGTTTCTCATCATTTTGGACCGTGGGCTATAGCCCATATCGTACGGCATACTATGGCACGCCGTTTTTCATCATTTTTGAGGATTTGAAAAAAATGAAAAAAACGGTGGGTTATAGCCCATGTTTTTTGAAATTTTGAAAAAAAAAGTTAGCCTCGTTTCTCATCATTTTGGACCGTGGGCTATAGCCCATATCGTACGGCATACTATGGCACGCCGTTTTTCATCATTTTTGAGGATTTGAAAAAAATGAAAAATGAAAAAAACGGTGGGTTATAGCCCATGTTTTTTGAAATTTGAAAAAAGAGGTTAGCCTCGTTTCTCATCATTTTGGACCGTGGGCTATAGCCCATATCGTACGGCATACTATGGCACGCCGTTTTTCATCATTTTTGAGGATTTGAAAAAAATGAAAAATGAAAAAAACGGTGGGTTATAGCCCATGTTTTTTGAAATTTTGAAAAAAGAGGTTAGCCTCGTTTCTCATCATTTTGGACCGTGGGCTATAGCCCATATCGTACGGCATACTATGGCACGCCGTTTTTCATCATTTTTGAGGATTTGAAAATAAAAAAAAACGATGGGTTATAGCCCATGTTTTTTGAAATTTTCAAAAAAAAAGTTAGCCTCGTTTCTCATCATTTTGGACCGTGGGCTATAGCCCATATCGTACGGCATACTATGGCACGCCGTTTTTCATCATTTTTGAGGATTTGAAAAAAATGAAAAATGAAAAAAACGGTGGGTTATAGCCCATGTTTTTTGAAATTTTGAAAATTAAAGTTAGCCTCGTTTCTCATCATTTTGGACCGTGGGCTATAGCCCATATCGTACGGCATACTATGGCACGCCGTTTTTCATAATTTTTGAGGATTTGAAAAAAATGAAAAATGAAAAAAACGGTGGGTTATAGCCCATGTTTTTTGAAATTTTGAAAAAAAAAGTTAGCCTCGTTTCTCATCATTTTGGACCGTGGGCTATAGCCCATATCGTACGGCATACTATGGCACGCCGTTTTTCATCATTTTTGAGGATTTGAAAAAAATGAAAAATGAAAAAAAACGATGGGTTATAGCCCATGTTTTTTGAAATTTTGAAAAAAAAAGTTAGCCTCGTTTCTCATCATTTTGGACCGTGGGCTATAGCCCATGTTTTTTTAAATTTTGAAAAAAAAAGTTAGCCTCGTTTCTCATCATTTTGGACCGTGGGCTATAGCCCATATCGTACGGCATACTATGGCACGCCGTTTTTCATCATTTTTGAGGATTTGAAAAAAATGAAAAAAACGGTGGGTTATAGCCCATGTTTTTTGAAATTTTGAAAAAAAAAGTTAGCCTCGTTTCTCATCATTTTGGACCGTGGGCTATAGCCCATATCGTACGGCATACTATGGCACGCCGTTTTTCATCATTTTTGAGGATTTGAAAAAAATGAAAAATGAAAAAAACGGTGGGTTATAGCCCATGTTTTTTGAAATTTTGAAAAAAAAAGTTAGCCTCGTTTCTCATCATTTTGGACCGTGGGCTATAGCCCATATCGTACGGCATACTATGGCACGCCGTTTTTCATCATTTTTGAGGATTTGAAAAAAATGAAAAATGAAAAAAAACGATGGGTTATAGCCCATGTTTTTTGAAATTTTGAAAAAAAAAGTTAGCCTCGTTTCTCATCATTTTGGACCGTGGGCTATAGCCCATATCGTACGGCATACTATGGCACGCCGTTTTTCATCATTTTTGAGGATTTGAAAAAAATGAAAAATGAAAAAAACGGTGGGTTATAGCCCATGTTTTTTGAAATTTTGAAAAAAAAAGTTAGCCTCGTTTCTCATCATTTTGGACCGTGGGCTATAGCCCATATCGTACGGCATACTATGGCACGCCGTTTTTCATCATTTTTGAGGATTTGAAAAAAATGAAAAATTAAAAAAACGGTGGGTTATAGCCCATGTTTTTTGAAATTTTGAAAAAAAAAGTTAGCCTCGTTTTTCATCATTTTGGACCGTGGGCTATAGCCCATATCGTACGGCATACTATGGCACGCCGTTTTTCATCATTTTTGAGGATTTGAAAAAAATGAAAAATGAAAAAAAACGATGGGTTATAGCCCATGTTTTTTGAAATTTTGAAAAAAAAAGTTAGCCTCGTTTCTCATCATTTTGGACCGTGGGCTATAGCCCATATCGTACGGCATACTATGGCACGCCGTTTTTAATCATTTTTGAGGATTTGAAAAAAATGAAAAATGAAAAAAACGGTGGGTTATAGCCCATGTTTTTTGAAATTTTGAAAAAAAGAGTTAGCCTCGTTTCTCATCATTTTGGACCGTGGGCTATAGCCCATATCGTACGGCATACTATGGCACGCCGTTTTTCATCATTTTTGAGGATTTGAAAAAAATGAAAAATGAAAAAAACGGTGGGTTATAGCCCATGTTTTTTGAAATTTTGAAAAAAAAAGTTAGCCTCGTTTCTCATCATTTTGGACCGTGGGCTATAGCCCATATCGTACGGCATACTATGGCACGCCATTTTTCATCATTTTTGAGGATTTGAAAAAAATGAAAAATGAAAAAAACGGTGGGTTATAGCCCATGTTTTTTGAAATTTTGAAAAAAAAAGTTAGCCTCGTTTCTCATCATTTTGGACCGTGGGCTATAGCCCATATCGTACGGCATACTATGGCACGCCGTTTTTCATCATTTTTGAGGATTTGAAAAAAATGAAAAATGAAAAAAACGGTGGGTTATAGCCCATGTTTTTTGAAATTTTGGAAAAAAAAGTTAGCCTCGTTTCTCATCATTTTGGACCGTGGGCTATAGCCCATATCGTACGGCATACTATGGCACGCCGTTTTTCATCATTTTTGAGGATTTGAAAAAAATGAAAAATGAAAAAAACGGTAGGTTATAGCCCATGTTTTTTGAAATTTTGAAAAAAAAAAGTTAGCCTCGTTTCTCATCATTTTGGACCGTGGGCTATAGCCCATATCGTACGGCATACTATGGCACGCCGTTTTTCATCATCTTTGAGGATTTGAAAAAAATGAAAAATGAAAAAAACGGTGGGTTATAGCCCATGTTTTTTGAAATTTTGAAAAAAAAAGTTAGCCTCGTTTCTCATCATTTTGGACCGTGGGCTATAGCCCATATCGTACGGCATACTATGGCACGCCGTTTTTCATCATTTTTGAGGATTTGAAAAAAATGAAAAATGAAAAAAACGGTGGGTTATAGCCCATGTTTTTTGAAATTTTGGAAAAAAAAGTTAGCCTCGTTTCTCATCATTTTGGACCGTGGGCTATAGCCCATATCGTACGGCATACTATGGCACGCCGTTTTTCATCATTTTTGAGGATTTGAAAAAAATGAAAAATGAAAAAAACGGTAGGTTATTGCCCATGTTTTTTGAAATTTTGAAAAAAAAAGTTAGCCTCGTTTCTCATCATTTTGGACCGTGGGCTATAGCCCATATCGTACGGCATACTATGGCACGCCGTTTTTCATCATCTTTGAGGATTTGAAAAAAATGAAAAATGAAAAAAACGGTGGGTTATAGCCCATGTTTTTTGAAATTTTGAAAAAAAAAGTTAGCCTCGTTTCTCATCATTTTGGACCGTGGGCTATAGCCCATATCGTACGGCATACTATGGCACGCCGTTTTTCATCATTTTTGAGGATTCGAAAAAAATGAAAAATGAAAAAAACGGTGGGTTATAGCCCATGTTTTTTGAAATTTTGAAAAAAAAAGTTAGCCTCGTTTCTCATCATTTTGGACCGTGGGCTATAGCCCATATCGTACGGCATACTATGGCACGCCGTTTTTCATCATTTTTGAGGATTTGAAAAAAATGAAAAATGAAAAAAAACGATGGGTTATAGCCCATGTTTTTTGAAATTTTGAAAAAAAAAGTTAGCCTCGTTTCTCATCATTTTGGACCGTGGGCTATAGCCCATATCGTACGGCATACTATGGCACGCCGTTTTTCATCATTTTTGAGGATTTGAAAAAATGAAAAATGAAAAAAACGGTGGGTTATAGCCCATGTTTTTTGAAATTTTGAAAAAAAAAGTTAGCCTCGTTTCTCATCATTTTGGACCGTGGGCTATAGCCCATATCGTACGGCATACTATGGCACGCCGTTTTTCATCATTTTTGAGGATTTGAAAAAAATGAAAAATGAAAAAAACGGTGGGTTATAGCCCATGTTTTTTGAAATTTTGAAAAAAAAAGTTAGCCTCGTTTCTCATCATTTTGGACCGTGGGCTATAGCCCATATCGTACGGCATACTATGGCACGCCGTTTTTCATCATTTTTGAGGATTTGAAAAAAATGAAAAATGAAAAAAAACGATGGGTTATAGCCCATGTTTTTTGAAATTTTGAAAAAAAAAGTTAGCCTCGTTTCTCATCATTTTGGACCGTGGGCTATAGCCCATATCGTACGGCATACTATGGCACGCCGTTTTTCATCATTTTTGAGGATTTGAAAAAAATGAAAAATGAAAAAAACGGTGGGTTATAGCCCATGTTTTTTGAAATTTTGAAAAAAAAAGTTAGCCTCGTTTCTCATCATTTTGGACCGTGGGCTATAGCCCATATCGTACGGCATACTATGGCACGCCGTTTTTCATCATTTTTGAGGATTTGAAAAAAATGAAAAATGAAAAAAACGATGGGTTATAGCCCATGTTTTTTGAAATTTTGAAAAAAAAAGTTAGCCTCGTTTCTCATCATTTTGGACCGTGGGCTATAGCCCATATCGTACGGCATACTATGGCACGCCGTTTTTCATCATTTTTGAGGATTTGAAAAAAATGAAAAATGAAAAAAACGGTGGGTTATAGCCCATGTTTTTTGAAATTTTGAAAAAAAAAGTTAGCCTCGTTTCTCATCATTTTGGACCGTGGGCTATAGCCCATATCGTACGGCATACTATGGCACGCCGTTTTTCATCATTTTTGAGGATTTGAAAAAAATGAAAAATGAAAAAAACGGTGGGTTATAGCCCATGTTTTTTGAAATTTTGGAAAAAAAAGTTAGCCTCGTTTCTCATCATTTTGGACCGTGGGCTATAGCCCATATCGTATTGGCATACTATGGCACGCCGTTTTTCATCATTTTTGAGGAATTGCAAAAAATGAAAAATGAAAAAAACGGTGGGTTATAGCCCATGTTTTTTGAAATTTTGAAAAAAAAAGTTAGCCTCGTTTCTCATCATTTTGGACCGTGGGCTATAGCCCATATCGTACGGCATACTATGGCACGCCGTTTTTCATCATTTTTGAGGATTTGAAAAAAATGAAAAATGAAAAAAACGGTGGGTTATAGCCCATGTTTTTTGAAATTTTGAAAAAAAAAGTTAGCCTCGTTTCTCATCATTTTGGACCGTGGGCTATAGCCCATATCGTACGGCATACTATGGCACGCCGTTTTTCATCATTTTGAGGATTTGAAAAAAATGAAAAATGACAAAAACGGTGGGTTATAGCCCATGTTTTTTGAAATTTTGAAAAAAAAAGTTAGTCTCGTTTCTCATCATTTTGGACCGTGGGCTATAGCCCATATCGTACGGCATACTATGGCACGCCGTTTTTCATCATTTTTGAGGATTTGAAAAAAATGAAAAATGAAAAAAACGGTGGGTTATAGCCCATGTTTTTTGAAATTTTGAAAAAAAAAGTTAGCCTCGTTTCTCATCATTTTGGACCGTGGGCTATAGCCCATATCGTACGGCATACTATGGCACGCCGTTTTTCATCATTTTTGAGGATTTGAAAAAAATTAAAAATTAAAAAAACGGTGGGTTATAGCCCATGTTTTTTGAAATTTTGAAAAAAAAAGTTAGCCTCGTTTCTCATCATTTTGGACCGTGGGCTATAGCCCATATCGTACGGCATACTATGGCACGCCGTTTTTCATCATTTTTGAGGATTTGAAAAAAATGAAAAATGAAAAAAACGGTGGGTTATAGCCCATGTTTTTTGAAATTTTGAAAAAAAAAGTTAGCCTCGTTTCTCATCATTTTGGACCGTGGGCTATAGCCCATATCGTACGGCATACTATGGCACGCCGTTTTTCATCATTTTTGAGGATTTGAAAAAAATGAAAAATGAAAAAAAACGATGGGTTATAGCCCATGTTTTTTGAAATTTTGAAAAAAAAAGTTAGCCTCGTTTCTCATCATTTTGGACCGTGGGCTATAGCCCATATCGTACGGCATACTATGGCACGCCATTTTTCATCATTTTTGAGGATTTGAAAAAAATGAAAAATGAAAAAAACGGTGGGTTATAGCCCATGTTTTTTGAAATTTTGAAAAAAAAAGTTAGCCTCGTTTCTCATCATTTTGGACCGTGGGCTATAGCCCATATCGTACGGCATACTATGGCACGCCGTTTTTCATCATTTTTGAGGATTTGAAAAAAATGAAAAATGAAAAAAACGATGGGTTATAGCCCATGTTTTTTGAAATTTTGAAAAAAAAAGTTAGCCTCGTTTCTCATCATTTTGGACCGTGGGCTATAGCCCATATCGTACGGCATACTATGGCACGCCGTTTTTCATCATTTTTGAGGATTTGAAAAAAATGAAAAATGAAAAAAACGGTGGGTTATAGCCCATGTTTTTTGAAATTTTGAAAAAAAAAGTTAGCCTCGTTTCTCATCATTTTGGACCGTGGGCTATAGCCCATATCGTACGGCATACTATGGCACGCCGTTTTTCATCATTTTTGAGGATTTGAAAAAATGAAAAATGAAAAAAACGGTGGTTATAGCCCATGTTTTTTGAAATTTTGGAAAAAAAAGTTAGCCTCGTTTCTCATCATTTTGGACCGTGGGCTATAGCCCATATCGTATGGCATACTATGGCACGCCGTTTTTCATCATTTTTGAGGAATTGCAAAAAATGAAAAATGAAAAAAACGGTGGGTTATAGCCCATGTTTTTTGAAATTTTGAAAAAAAAAGTTAGCCTCGTTTCTCATCATTTTGGACCGTGGGCTATAGCCCATATCGTACGGCATACTATGGCACGCCGTTTTTCATCATTTTTGAGGATTTGAAAAAAATGAAAAATGAAAAAAAACGATGGGTTATAGCCCATGTTTTTTGAAATTTTGAAAAAAAAAGTTAGCCTCGTTTCTCATCATTTTGGACCGTGGGCTATAGCCCATATCGTACGGCATACTATGGCACGCCGTTCTTCATCATTTTTGAGGATTTGAAAAAATGAAAAATGAAAAAAACGGTGGGTTATAGCCCATGTTTTTTGAAATTTTGAAAAAAAAAGTTAGCCTCGTTTCTCATCATTTTGGACCGTGGGCTATAGCCCATATCGTACGGCATACTATGGCACGCCGTTTTTCATCATTTTTGAGGATTTGAAAAAAATGAAAAATGAAAAAAACGGTGGGTTATAGCCCATGTTTTTTGAAATTTTGAAAAAAAAAGTTAGCCTCGTTTCTCATCATTTTGGACCGTGGGCTATAGCCCATATCGTACGGCATACTATGGCACGCCGTTTTTCATCATTTTTGAGGATTTGAAAAAAATGAAAAATGAAAAAAAACGATGGGTTATAGCCCATGTTTTTTGAAATTTTGAAAAAAAAAGTTAGCCTCGTTTCTCATCATTTTGGACCGTGGGCTATAGCCCATATCGTACGGCATACTATGGCACGCCATTTTTCATCATTTTTGAGGATTTGAAAAAAATGAAAAATGAAAAAAACGGTGGGTTATAGCCCATGTTTTTTGAAATTTTGAAAAAAAAAGTTAGCCTCGTTTCTCATCATTTTGGACCGTGGGCTATAGCCCATATCGTACGGCATACTATGGCACGCCGTTTTTCATCATTTTTGAGGATTTGAAAAAAATGAAAAATGAAAAAAACGATGGGTTATAGCCCATGTTTTTTGAAATTTTGAAAAAAAAAGTTAGCCTCGTTTCTCATCATTTTGGACCGTGGGCTATAGCCCATATCGTACGGCATACTATGGCACGCCGTTTTTCATCATTTTTGAGGATTTGAAAAAAATGAAAAATGAAAAAAACGGTGGGTTATAGCCCATGTTTTTTGAAATTTTGAAAAAAAAAGTTAGCCTCGTTTCTCATCATTTTGGACCGTGGGCTATAGCCCATATCGTACGGCATACTATGGCACGCCGTTTTTCATCATTTTTGAGGATTTGAAAAAAATGAAAAATGAAAAAAACGGTGGGTTATAGCCCATGTTTTTTGAAATTTTGGAAAAAAAAGTTAGCCTCGTTTCTCATCATTTTGGACCGTGGGCTATAGCCCATATCGTATGGCATACTATGGCACGCCGTTTTTCATCATTTTTGAGGAATTGCAAAAAATGAAAAATGAAAAAAACGGTGGGTTATAGCCCATGTTTTTTGAAATTTTGAAAAAAAAAGTTAGCCTCGTTTCTCATCATTTTGGACCGTGGGCTATAGCCCATATCGTACGGCATACTATGGCACGCCGTTTTTCATCATTTTTGAGGATTTGAAAAAAATGAAAAATGAAAAAAACGGTGGGTTATAGCCCATGTTTTTTGAAATTTTGGAAAAAAAAGTTAGCCTCGTTTCTCATCATTTTGGACCGTGGGCTATAGCCCATATCGTATGGCATACTATGGCACGCCGTTTTTCATCATTTTTGAGGAATTGCAAAAAATGAAAAATGAAAAAAACGGTGGGTTATAGCCCATGTTTTTTGAAATTTTGAAAAAAAAAGTTAGCCTCGTTTCTCATCATTTTGGACCGTGGGCTATAGCCCATATCGTACGGCATACTATGGCACGCCGTTTTTCATCATTTTTGAGGATTTGAAAAAAATGAAAAATGAAAAAAAACGATGGGTTATAGCCCATGTT
This sequence comes from Protomyctophum bolini, assembly GCF_963924005.1. NCBI lineage: Eukaryota > Metazoa > Chordata > Actinopteri > Myctophiformes > Myctophidae > Protomyctophum > Protomyctophum bolini. The sequence goes on along the minus strand of NC_137863.1, from coordinate 33,269,780 downwards.
TTTTGAAATTTTGAAAAAAAAAGTTAGCCTCGTTTCTCATCATTTTGGACCGTGGGCTATAGCCCATATCGTACGGCATACTATGGCACGCCGTTTTTCATCATTTTTGAGGATTTGAAAAAATGAAAAATGAAAAAAACGGTGGGTTATAGCCCATGTTTTTTGAAATTTTGAAAAAAAAGGTTAGCCTCGTTTCTCATCATTTTGGACCGTGGGCTATAGCCCATATCGTACGGCATACTATGGCACGCCGTTTTTCATCATTTTTGAGGATTTGAAAAAAATGAAAAATGAAAAAAACGGTGGGTTATAGCCCATGTTTTTTGAAATTTTGAAAAAAAAAGTTAGCCTCGTTTCTCATCATTTTGGACCGTGGGCTATAGCCCATATCGTACGGCATACTATGGCACGCCGTTTTTCATCATTTTTGAGGATTTGAAAAAAATGAAAAATGAAAAAAAACGATGGGTTATAGCCCATGTTTTTTGAAATTTTGAAAAAAAAAGTTAGCCTCGTTTCTCATCATTTTGGACCGTGGGCTATAGCCCATATCGTACGGCATACTATGGCACGCCATTTTTCATCATTTTTGAGGATTTGAAAAAAATGAAAAATGAAAAAAACGGTGGGTTATAGCCCATGTTTTTTGAAATTTTGAAAAAAAAAGTTAGCCTCGTTTCTCATCATTTTGGACCGTGGGCTATAGCCCATATCGTACGGCATACTATGGCACGCCGTTTTTCATCATTTTTGAGGATTTGAAAAAAATGAAAAATGAAAAAAACGATGGGTTATAGCCCATGTTTTTTGAAATTTTGAAAAAAAAAGTTAGCCTCGTTTCTCATCATTTTGGACCGTGGGCTATAGCCCATATCGTACGGCATACTATGGCACGCCGTTTTTCATCATTTTTGAGGATTTGAAAAAAATGAAAAATGAAAAAAACGGTGGGTTATAGCCCATGTTTTTTGAAATTTTGAAAAAAAAAGTTAGCCTCGTTTCTCATCATTTTGGACCGTGGGCTATAGCCCATATCGTACGGCATACTATGGCACGCCGTTTTTCATCATTTTTGAGGATTTGAAAAAAATGAAAAATGAAAAAAACGGTGGGTTATAGCCCATGTTTTTTGAAATTTTGAAAAAAAAGTTAGCCTCGTTTCTCATCATTTTGGACCGTGGGCTATAGCCCATATCGTACGGCATACTATGGCACGCCGTTTTTCATCATTTTTGAGGATTTGAAAAAAATGAAAATGAAAAAAAACGATGGGTTATAGCCCATGTTTTTTGAAATTTTGAAAAAAAAAGTTAGCCTCGTTTCTCATCATTTTGGACCGTGGGCTATAGCCCATATCGTACGGCATACTATGGCACGCCGTTTTTCATCATTTTTGAGGATTTGAAAAAAATGAAAAATGAAAAAAACGGTGGGTTATAGCCCATGTTTTTTGAAATTTTGAAAAAAAAGTTAGCCTCGTTTCTCATCATTTTGGACCGTGGGCTATAGCCCATATCGTACGGCATACTATGGCACGCCGTTTTTCATCATTTTTGAGGATTTGAAAAAAATGAAAAATGAAAAAAACGATGGGTTATAGCCCATGTTTTTTGAAATTTTGAAAAAAAAAGTTAGCCTCGTTTCTCATCATTTTGGACCGTGGGCTATAGCCCATATCGTACGGCATACTATGGCACGCCGTTTTTCATCATTTTTGAGGATTTGAAAAAAATGAAAAATGAAAAAAACGGTGGGTTATAGCCCATGTTTTTTGAAATTTTGAAAAAAAAGTTAGCCTCGTTTCTCATCATTTTGGACCGTGGGCTATAGCCCATATCGTACGGCATACTATGGCACGCCGTTTTTCATCATTTTTGAGGATTTGAAAAAAATGAAAAATGAAAAAAACGGTGGGTTATAGCCCATGTTTTTTGAAATTTTGGAAAAAAAAGTTAGCCTCGTTTCTCATCATTTTGGACCGTGGGCTATAGCCCATATCGTATGGCATACTATGGCAGGCACGCCGTTTTTCATCATTTTTGAGGATTTGCAAAAAATGAAAAATGAAAAAAACGGTGGGTTATAGCCCATGTTTTTTGAAATTTTGAAAAAAAAAGTTAGCCTCGTTTCTCATCATTTTGGACCGTGGGCTATAGCCCATATCGTACGGCATACTATGGCACGCCGTTTTTCATCATTTTTGAGGATTTGAAAAAAATGAAAAATGAAAAAAACGGTGGGTTATAGCCCATGTTTTTTGAAATTTTGAAAAAAAAAGTTAGCCTCGTTTCTCATCATTTTGGACCGTGGGCTATAGCCCATATCGTACGGCATACTATGGCACGCCGTTTTTCATCATTTTTGAGGATTTGAAAAAAATGAAAAATGAAAAAAAACGATGGGTTATAGCCCATGTTTTTTGAAATTTTGAAAAAAAAAGTTAGCCTCGTTTCTCATC
>NC_137863.1:33097413-33267122 GCF_963924005.1 Protomyctophum bolini | reverse complement strand
TAATCATCGAATTAATGTCGGAAAGAGAAAGTTAAAAAAAAATCATAGCAATTTTTTGAAAATGTTAGTTTTGTGCTTCTGTGTTTTTCTTCTTTATATACCGTTATTAATTATTGCCTACAATATGAATTGTGAAATTACTTTACTGTTAAGTTAAAGTTTTTTTTTTTTTTACTTTAAGTAAAAGTTACATTTCAACGAATGGACCTGTAAATGACAACAAAACCAAAACTAAGGCACTGGTGTGGTACTTCTGGTTTACCATAACTCCCTGCAGTGCTCTGCTCAATTTGTTGTATTTACAGTAAAAAGTTCCAGCATGTGTGCCCACAGTAGATTTAGAAGTATTTAGGACTAGTAGCATGCCAAAGTTTGTGCTATTGCCATAGAGAATGCATTGGCCGTTTAAATTAAATAACTCAAACTACAAAACATTTCAAAGTAAAAAGTTCCAGCATGTGTCTCCACAGTAAGCTGAATAATAAAAAGTGTGAATGGGGTTTCTAGGTGAAAGTGCTTTTTTGACGTGCCAATGTCTGCCAGTGAGCCACATTGTAAAATTCTCAAATTTGAAAGCACTATATTTCTAAAACATTTCAAAGATTCCTTTTCAGGCAAACATGTCCACCGTAAGATGAACCTAAGTAGGCTTAATGGGGTTGCTAGGTGTAAGTACAGTATGTAGGACTAGTAGCATGCCAAAGTTTGTGCTATTGCCATAGAGAATGCATTGGGCGTGTAAGTTAAATAACTCAAAAACTACAAAACATTTCAAAGTAAAAAGTTCCAGCATGTGTCTCCACAGTAAGCAAAAAGTGTGAATGGAGTTTCTAGGTGAAAGTGATTTTTGACGTGCCAATGTCTGCCATTGAGCCCCGTTGTAAATTTGAAAGCACTATATTTCGAAACATTTCAAAGATTCCTTTTCAGGCAAACATGTCCATGATTTTTCTCCAAATTGCGGAGTGTTGCGGAGGATTGCGGATGATTTTTCTCCAAAAATATTAGCAAATTGCGGAGGATTGCGGAGGATTTGGAAGAAATGACAAAAACGATGGATTATAGCCCATGTTTTTTGAAATTTTGAAAAAAAGAGTTATCCTCGTTTCTCATCATTTTGGACCATGGGCTATAGCCCATATCGTACGGCATACTATAATGCGCCGTTTTTCATCATTTTTGAGGATTTGAAAAAAATGACGAAATGACAAAAACGATGGGTTATAGCCCATGTTTTTTGAAATTTTGAAAAAAAAAAAGTTATCCTCGTTTCTCATCATTTTGGACCATGGGCTATAGCCCATATCGTACGGCATACTATAGCGCGCCGTTTTTCATCATTTTTGAGGATTTGAAAAAAATGACGAAATGACAAAAACGATGGGTTATAGCCCATGTTTTTTGAAATTTTGAAAAAAAAAGTTATCCTCGTTTCTCATCATTTTGGACCATGGGCTATAGCCCATATCGTACGGCATACTATAGCGCGCCGTTTTTCATCATTTTTGAGGATTTGAAAAAAATGACAAAAACGATGGGTTATAGCCCATGTTTTTTGAAATTTTGAAAAAAAAAGTTATCCTCGTTTCTCATCATTTTGGACCATGGGCTATAGCCCATATCGTACGGCATACTATAGCGCGCCGTTTTTCATCATTTTTGAGGATTTGAAAAAAATGACGAAATGACAAAAACGATGGGTTATAGCCCATGTTTTTTGAAATTTTGAAAAAAAAAGTTATCCTCGTTTCTCATCATTTTGGACCATGGGCTATAGCCCATATCGTACGGCATACTATAGCGCGCCGTTTTTCATCATTTTTGAGGATTTGAAAAAAATGACGAAATGACAAAAACGATGGGTTATAGCCCATGTTTTTTGAAATTTTGAAAATAAAGTTATCCTCGTTTCTCATCATTTTGGACCATGGGCTATAGCCCATATCGTACGGCATACTATAGCGCGCCGTTTTTCATCATTTTTGAGGATTTGAAAAAAATGGCGAAATGACAAAAACGATGGGTTATAGCCCATGTTTTTTGAAATTTTGAAAAAAAGTTATCCTCGTTTCTCATCATTTTGGACCATGGGCTATAGCCCATATCGTACGGCATACTATAGCGCGCCGTTTTTCATCATTTTTGAGGATTTGAAAAAAATGACGAAATGACAAAAACGATGGGTTATAGCCCATGTTTTTTGAAATTTTGAAAAAAAAAGTTATCCTCGTTTCTCATCATTTTGGACCATGGGCTATAGCCCATATCGTACGGCATACTATAGCGCGCCGTTTTTCATCATTTTTGAGGATTTGAAAAAAATGACAAAAACGATGGGTTATAGCCCATGTTTTTTGAAATTTTGAAAAAAAGAGTTATCCTCGTTTCTCATCATTTTGGACCATGGGCTATAGCCCATATCGTACGGCATACTATAGCGCGCCGTTTTTCATCATTTTTGAGGATTTGAAAAAAATGACGAAATGACAAAAACGATGGGTTATAGCCCATGTTTTTTGAAATTTTGAAAAAAAAAGTTATCCTCGTTTCTCATCATTTTGGACCATGGGCTATAGCCCATATCGTACGGCATACTATAGCGCGCCGTTTTTCATCATTTTTGAGGATTTGAAAAAAATGACGAAATGACAAAAACGATGGGTTATAGCCCATGTTTTTTGAAATTTTGAAAATAAAGTTATCCTCGTTTCTCATCATTTTGGACCATGGGCTATAGCCCATATCGTACGGCATACTATAGCGCGCCGTTTTTCATCATTTTTGAGGATTTGAAAAAAATGGCGAAATGACAAAAACGATGGGTTATAGCCCATGTTTTTTGAAATTTTGAAAAAAAGTTATCCTCGTTTCTCATCATTTTGGACCATGGGCTATAGCCCATATCGTACGGCATACTATAGCGCGCCGTTTTTCATCATTTTTGAGGATTTGAAAAAAAGACGGAAATCACTCGAGACAATGGACTATAGCCCATGGTCTCTGAGTGATTTTCGTCTTTTTTTTTCAAATCCTCGTTTTTCATCACTTTTGACTATGGGCTATAGCCCATCTCAGACGGCATACTATAGCACGCCAATTTTCATCATTTTTGAGGATAAAAAAAAAAGACAAAGTCACTCGAGACAATGGACTATAGCCCATGGTTTCGGAGCGATTTAACTTTAAGTCTTTTTTTCAAATCCTCGTTTTTCATCATTTTTTACTATGGGCATCATATTCAGAAACGGGTCTCATGGTCGCAGGCAACGTATGTCCTGTAGGCGGAGACGACACATCTGCGGTTTCCCCGCACCTCCTTCTACTACAGTGAATGGAAAAGTGACTGAGGTTAGTCTGCCTCAAACGTTACTCTTTTACCTGCTTTTTACTAACACTAAATTACAGAGATTCCCAGAACATCGGGATGAACCTGTGTAGTGTATAGCTGCTCCAACAGTAGTGGCAACATTCCAAAAACAAAAAAAAACGGAATGTCAAAATATCTACTGCGGTGGATAAAGCGTGACGAAAAAGCGTGATTTAGCCCATCTCAGAAGGCATACTATAGCATGCTGTTTTTCATCATTTTTGAGGATTTGAGGGAAAAAAAGACAGAAATCACTCGAGACAATGTACTAGAGTGATTTTCGTCTTTTTTTCATCATTTTTGAACATGGGTTATAGCCCATCTCACCGCCATAATGACATACTGAAACAGTGAGTATACCAGTATGGCCGTATTGGCCGTATTCAAAGGTGATGATAACGGATGATTTCGCCTATCCAATACAGAGATAACAGTCGAATGGGGTGGGATCAGTATTCGGTTTCGATTACAGAGAAGTATTCGCGCCCATACTCGTCCAACAATGGGCCTCGATGTACCCCTTCACCGAGGCCAGACGCCAGCTAGAAAGAGAGAAACATTGCTGTCATTCACATGTTTCAGTTAATCCTGACACCCACCCACCACCAACAAATTACAAACATCATGGTGCACAATTTTGTTCAGAACCTTTGTCCTATTAATGTCTGTATGTCCTACTGTCTAGAACCTTTGTCCTATACGCATTTTAAATGTCTTACCCTTCCAGGCTCCCTTCTGACGCTCGCGGATGTCCCTGGTCCTTTCGGCCCTTCGTCAGCCTGAAGAAAAGCTCTGACCTTGGACACCACAGTGATTATTATTATTATTATTATTATTATTATTGTTGTTGTAAAGTTGCCCGAGGGCCAAGGCTCAGCGATGCTTTTTGTGGATTTTATTTCTCCCAAACTACAAACTCCAGTGCAGAAATGAACAGTGAAAAAATATGCAAAACTAGGACAACGGAAATAATTTAAAATAATAACTATTATTATTATTATTATTATTATTATTATTATTGTTATTATTATTTCCTCTTACAGTACATTTCCTCATAGGGGAACGGTTAGCAGAGACAGTGAGCAGAGCCACACACAGAAGCAGGAGGGTGAAACCTCTTATCTTCTCCATGCTGATATAGAGAGGTGAATCCTCCAAGTATCAAAAAGATAGGTCTGCCCAGTCATCATCATAACCTTTATTTATACTGGGTGCAAAGTTAAGGCACGTGCGTGCGTCTCGTAATGAGGAGGGGTGAGTCAGACTTCCATGTTATTGCAATACATTCCCTTTTTTGTACTTTTTGGGGAGTTATTGCTACTTTATTATGACTGATGATCAACTGAACTGGGATTCTGTTTAACTGCTTAAACTAAAGGCAATATATTTTATTTGACTTTATCTCTTTTTTGCAAGTAGAAATATATCCCGGTCTTGCAGGGTTAAACATCAGCAGCTTAAGAAATAACATCCCAGATTAATGTAAGGTATATAAAGAAGTCTAATCATATTAATATTATGGTGATATCTGAAACCCATCTTCACTCCTCTTTTGAGGATTCAGAATTAAGTATGCATGGATATACACATGATTTAGGAAGGATCAAAAATACATAATGGTGGAGGTGTGGTTGTGTCTGTGCAGAATCATATTCCTGTCAACATGAGAAGTGATCTGATGTTGGATGATATTGAGGCACTGTGGATACAGGTCCATCTGCCACAGACTAAACCCATACTTCTAAATTGTTGCTCTAGGCTGCCTAGTGCATACACAGACCAGTCTACCAACACAAACCACTATAAGAATTGGAGAATTGGAATAGGTATTCACAAATGTTCCTGAAAATGCACTAGAACACTAGATCACAACTTAATTTTAACTTAACTTAAATGTATTGTTTAGTACTGCTAATGGTGACCTACATAAGAATGTTATCATACACGTCCCATCCAGGTGTGTCTGGGACGGGTCGCTCAGTGGGTAGAGCTCTCACCGCTGCATCACAAGGTCGTGGGTTCGATCCCGGGCAGCGCCAACTCAGCATATGAGTAGTAGTAGTAGTAGTAGTAGTAGTAGTAGTAGTAAGGTAGTAGTAGTAGTAGTAGTAGTAGTAGTAAGGTAGTAGTAGTAGTAGTAGTAGTAGTAGTAAGGTAGTAGTAAAGTAGTAGTAGTAAGGTAGTAGTAGTAGTAGTAGTAGTAGTAATAGTAATAGTAGTAGTAGTAGTAGTAGTAGTAGTAGTAGTAGTAGTAGTAGTAGTAGTAGTAGTTGTAGTAGTAGTAGTAAGGTAGTAGTAGTAGTAGTAAGGTAGTAGTAGTAGTAGTAGTAGTAGTAGTAGTAAGGTAGTAGTAGTAGTAAAGTAGTAGTAGTAGTAAAACACAAAAACTAAGGCACTGGTGTCGGACTTCTGGTTTACCGGAACGGGGTTCAACTTCCTGCAGTGCCCTGCTTAATGTGTTGTTGTTGTTGTAGTAATAGTAGTAGTAGTAGTAGTAGTAGTAGTAGTAGTAGTAAGAAGGTAGTAGTAGTAGTAAGGTAGTAGTAGTAAGGTAGTAGTAGTAGTAGTAGTAGTAGTAGTTGTAGTAGTAGTAGTAGTAGTTGTAGTAGTAGTAGTAAAACACAAAAACTAAGGCACTGGTGTCGGACTTCTGGTTTACCGAAACGGGGTTCAACTCCCTGCAGTGCCCTGCTTAATGTGTTGTTGTTGTTGTTGTAGTAGTAGTAGTAGTAGTTAGTAGCAGTAGTAGTAGTAGTAGTTAGTAGTAGTAGTAGTAGTTAGTAGTAGTAGTAGTTAGTAGTAGTAGTTAGTAGTAGTAGTAGTAGTAGTAGTAGTAGTAGTAGCAGTTAGTAGTAGTAGTAGTAAGGTAGTGGTAGTAGTAGTAGTAGTAGTAAAGTAGTGGTAGTAGTAGTAGTAGTTTTTTTTTCAAAATTTCAAAAAACATGGGCTATAACCCACCGTTTTTTTCATTTTTCATTTTTTTCAAATCCTCAAAAATGATGAAAAGCGGCGTGCCATAGTATGCCGTACGATATGGGCTATAGCCCACGGTCCAAAATAATGAGAAACGAGGCTAACTTTTTTTTTCAAAATTTCAAAAAACATGGGCTGTAACCCACCGTTTTTTTCATTTTTCATTTTTTTCAAATCCTCAAAAATGATGAAAAACGGCGTGCCATAGTATGCCGTACGATATGGGCTATAGCCCACGGTCCAAAATGATGAGAAACGAGGCTAACTTTTTTTTTTCAAAATTTCAAAAAACATGGGCTATAACCCACCGTTTTTTTCATTTTTCATTTTTTTCAAATCCTCAAAAATGATGAAAAACGGCATGCCATAGTATGCCGTACGATATGGGCTATAGCCCACGGTCCAAAATGATGAGAAACGAGGCTAACTTTTTTTTTCAAAATTTCAAAAAACATGGGCTATAACCCACCGTTTTTTTCATTTTTCATTTTTTTCAAATCCTCAAAAATGATGAAAAACGGCGTGCCATAGTATGCCGTACGATATGGGCTATAGCCCACGGTCCAAAATGATGAGAAACGAGGCTAACTTTTTTTTTCAAAATTTCAAAAAACATGGGCTATAACCCACCGTTTTTTTCATTTTTCATTTTTTTCAAATCCTCAAAAATGATGAAAAACGGCGTGCCATAGTATGCCGTACGATATGGGCTATAGCCCACGGTCCAAAATGATGAGAAACGAGGCTAACTTTTTTTTTCAAAATTTCAAAAAACATGGGCTATAACCCACCGTTTTTTTCATTTTTCATTTTTTTCAAATCCTCAAAAATGATGAAAAACGGCGCGCTATAGTATGCCGTACGATATGGGCTATAGCCCACGGTCCAAAATGATGAGAAACGAGGCTAACTTTTTTTTTCAAAATTTCAAAAAACATGGGCTATAACCCATCGTTTTTGTCATTTCGTCATTTTTTTCAAATCTTCAAAAATGATGAAAAACTGCGCGCTATAGTATGCCGTACGATATGGGCTATAGCCCATGGTCCAAAATGATGAGAAACGAGGCTAACTTTTTTTTTCAAAATTTCAAAAAACATGGGATATAACCCATCGTTTTTGTCATTTCGTCATTTTTTTCAAATCTTCAAAAATGATGAAAAACTGCGCGCTATAGTATGCCGTACGATATGGGCTATAGCCCACGGTCCAAAATGATGAGAAACGAGGCTAACTTTTTTTTTCAAAATTTCAAAAAACATGGGCTATAACCCACCGTTTTTTTCATTTTTCATTTTTTTCAAATCCTCAAAAATGATGAAAAACGGCGTGCCATAGTATGCCGTACGATATGGGCTATAGCCCACGGTCCAAAATGATGAGAAACGAGGCTAACTTTTTTTTTCAAAATTTCAAAAAACATGGGCTATAACCCACCGTTTTTTTCATTTTTCATTTTTTTCAAATCCTCAAAAATGATGAAAAACGGCGTGCCATAGTATGCCGTACGATATGGGCTATAGCCCACGGTCCAAAATGATGAGAAACGAGGCTAACTTTTTTTTTCAAAATTTCAAAAAACATGGGCTATAACCCACCGTTTTTTTCATTTTTCATTTTTTTCGAATCCTCAAAAATGATGAAAAACGGCGTGCCATAGTATGCCGTACGATATGGGCTATAGCCCACGGTCCAAAATGATGAGAAACGAGGCTAACTTTTTTTTTCAAAATTTCAAAAAACATGGGCTATAACCCACCGTTTTTTTCATTTTTCATTTTTTTCAAATCCTCAAAAATGATGAAATACGGCGTGCCATAGTATGCCGTACGATATGGGCTATAGCCCACGGTCCAAAATGATGAGAAACGAGGCTAACTTTTTTTTTCAAAATTTCAAAAAACATGGGCTATAACCCACCGTTTTTTTCATTTTTCATTTTTTTCAAATCCTCAAAAATGATGAAAAACGGCATGCCATAGTATGCCGTACGATATGGGCTATAGCCCACGGTCCAAAATGATGAGAAACGAGGCTAACTTTTTTTTTCAAAATTTCAAAAAACATGGGCTATAACCCACCGTTTTTTTCATTTTTCATTTTTTTCGAATCCTCAAAAATGATGAAAAACGGCGTGCCATAGTATGCCGTACGATATGGGCTATAGCCCACGGTCCAAAATGATGAGAAACGAGGCTAACTTTTTTTTTCAAAATTTCAAAAAACATGGGCTATAACCCACCGTTTTTTTCATTTTTCATTTTTTTCAAATCCTCAAAAATGATGAAAAACGGCGTGCCATAGTATGCCGTACGATATGGGCTATAGCCCACGGTCCAAAATGATGAGAAACGAGGCTAACTTTTTTTTTCAAAATTTCAAAAAACATGGGCTATAACCCACCGTTTTTTTCATTTTTCATTTTTTTCGAATCCTCAAAAATGATGAAAAACGGCGTGCCATAGTATGCCGTACGATATGGGCTATAGCCCACGGTCCAAAATGATGAGAAACGAGGCTAACTTTTTTTTTCAAAATTTCAAAAAACATGGGCTATAACCCACCGTTTTTTTCATTTTTCATTTTTTTCAAATCCTCAAAAATGATGAAATACGGCGTGCCATAGTATGCCGTACGATATGGGCTATAGCCCACGGTCCAAAATGATGAGAAACGAGGCTAACTTTTTTTTTCAAAATTTCAAAAAACATGGGCTATAACCCACCGTTTTTTTCATTTTTCATTTTTTTCAAATCCTCAAAAATGATGAAAAACGGCATGCCATAGTATGCCGTACGATATGGGCTATAGCCCACGGTCCAAAATGATGAGAAACGAGGCTAACTTTTTTTTTCAAAATTTCAAAAAACATGGGCTATAACCCACCGTTTTTTTCATTTTTCATTTTTTTCAAATCCTCAAAAATGATGAAAAACGGCGTGCCATAGTATGCCGTACGATATGGGCTATAGCCCACGGTCCAAAATGATGAGAAACGAGGCTAACTTTTTTTTTCAAAATTTCAAAAAACATGGGCTATAACCCACCGTTTTTTTCATTTTTCATTTTTTTCAAATCCTCAAAAATGATGAAAAACGGCGTGCCATAGTATGCCGTACGATATGGGCTATAGCCCACGGTCCAAAATGATGAGAAACGAGGCTAACTTTTTTTTTCAAAATTTCAAAAAACATGGGCTATAACCCACCGTTTTTTTCATTTTTCATTTTTTTCAAATCCTCAAAAATGATGAAAAACGGCGTGCCATAGTATGCCGTACGATATGGGCTATAGCCCACGGTCCAAAATGATGAGAAACGAGGCTAACTTTTTTTTTCAAAATTTCAAAAAACATGGGCTATAACCCATCGTTTTTGTCATTTCGTCATTTTTTTCAAATCTTCAAAAATGATGAAAAACTGCGCGCTATAGTATGCCGTACGATATGGGCTATAGCCCACGGTCCAAAATGATGAGAAACGAGGCTAACTTTTTTTTTCAAAATTTCAAAAAACATGGGCTATAACCCACCGTTTTTTTCATTTTTCATTTTTTTCAAATCCTCAAAAATGATGAAAAACGGCGTGCCATAGTATGCCGTACGATATGGGCTATAGCCCACGGTCCAAAATGATGAGAAACGAGGCTAACTTTTTTTTTCAAAATTTCAAAAAACATGGGCTATAACCCACCGTTTTTTTCATTTTTCATTTTTTTCAAATCCTCAAAAATGATGAAAAACGGCGCGCTATAGTATGCCGTACGATATGGGCTATAGCCCACGGTCCAAAATGATGAGAAACGAGGCTAACTTTTTTTTTCAAAATTTCAAAAAACATGGGCTATAACCCACCGTTTTTTTCATTTTTCATTTTTTTCGAATCCTCAAAAATGATGAAAAACGGCGTGCCATAGTATGCCGTACGATATGGGCTATAGCCCACGGTCCAAAATGATGAGAAACGAGGCTAACTTTTTTTTTCAAAATTTCAAAAAACATGGGCTATAACCCACCGTTTTTTTCATTTTTCATTTTTTTCAAATCCTCAAAAATGATGAAATACGGCGTGCCATAGTATGCCGTACGATATGGGCTATAGCCCACGGTCCAAAATGATGAGAAACGAGGCTAACTTTTTTTTTCAAAATTTCAAAAAACATGGGCTATAACCCACCGTTTTTTTCATTTTTCATTTTTTTCAAATCCTCAAAAATGATGAAAAACGGCATGCCATAGTATGCCGTACGATATGGGCTATAGCCCACGGTCCAAAATGATGAGAAACGAGGCTAACTTTTTTTTTCAAAATTTCAAAAAACATGGGCTATAACCCACCGTTTTTTTCATTTTTCATTTTTTTCAAATCCTCAAAAATGATGAAAAACGGCGTGCCATAGTATGCCGTACGATATGGGCTATAGCCCACGGTCCAAAATGATGAGAAACGAGGCTAACTTTTTTTTTCAAAATTTCAAAAAACATGGGCTATAACCCACCGTTTTTTTCATTTTTCATTTTTTTCAAATCCTCAAAAATGATGAAAAACGGCGTGCCATAGTATGCCGTACGATATGGGCTATAGCCCATGGTCCAAAATGATGAGAAACGAGGCTAACTTTTTTTTTCAAAATTTCAAAAAACATGGGATATAACCCATCGTTTTTGTCATTTCGTCATTTTTTTCAAATCTTCAAAAATGATGAAAAACTGCGCGCTATAGTATGCCGTACGATATGGGCTATAGCCCACGGTCCAAAATGATGAGAAACGAGGCTAACTTTTTTTTTCAAAATTTCAAAAAACATGGGCTATAACCCACCGTTTTTTTCATTTTTCATTTTTTTCAAATCCTCAAAAATGATGAAAAACGGCGTGCCATAGTATGCCGTACGATATGGGCTATAGCCCACGGTCCAAAATGATGAGAAACGAGGCTAACTTTTTTTTTCAAAATTTCAAAAAACATGGGCTATAACCCACCGTTTTTTTCATTTTTCATTTTTTTCAAATCCTCAAAAATGATGAAAAACGGCGTGCCATAGTATGCCGTACGATATGGGCTATAGCCCACGGTCCAAAATGATGAGAAACGAGGCTAACTTTTTTTTTCAAAATTTCAAAAAACATGGGCTATAACCCACCGTTTTTTTCATTTTTCATTTTTTTCGAATCCTCAAAAATGATGAAAAACGGCGTGCCATAGTATGCCGTACGATATGGGCTATAGCCCACGGTCCAAAATGATGAGAAACGAGGCTAACTTTTTTTTTCAAAATTTCAAAAAACATGGGCTATAACCCACCGTTTTTTTCATTTTTCATTTTTTTCAAATCCTCAAAAATGATGAAATACGGCGTGCCATAGTATGCCGTACGATATGGGCTATAGCCCACGGTCCAAAATGATGAGAAACGAGGCTAACTTTTTTTTTCAAAATTTCAAAAAACATGGGCTATAACCCACCGTTTTTTTCATTTTTCATTTTTTTCAAATCCTCAAAAATGATGAAAAACGGCATGCCATAGTATGCCGTACGATATGGGCTATAGCCCACGGTCCAAAATGATGAGAAACGAGGCTAACTTTTTTTTTCAAAATTTCAAAAAACATGGGCTATAACCCACCGTTTTTTTCATTTTTCATTTTTTTCGAATCCTCAAAAATGATGAAAAACGGCGTGCCATAGTATGCCGTACGATATGGGCTATAGCCCACGGTCCAAAATGATGAGAAACGAGGCTAACTTTTTTTTTCAAAATTTCAAAAAACATGGGCTATAACCCACCGTTTTTTTCATTTTTCATTTTTTTCAAATCCTCAAAAATGATGAAAAACGGCGTGCCATAGTATGCCGTACGATATGGGCTATAGCCCACGGTCCAAAATGATGAGAAACGAGGCTAACTTTTTTTTTCAAAATTTCAAAAAACATGGGCTATAACCCACCGTTTTTTTCATTTTTCATTTTTTTCGAATCCTCAAAAATGATGAAAAACGGCGTGCCATAGTATGCCGTACGATATGGGCTATAGCCCACGGTCCAAAATGATGAGAAACGAGGCTAACTTTTTTTTTCAAAATTTCAAAAAACATGGGCTATAACCCACCGTTTTTTTCATTTTTCATTTTTTTCAAATCCTCAAAAATGATGAAATACGGCGTGCCATAGTATGCCGTACGATATGGGCTATAGCCCACGGTCCAAAATGATGAGAAACGAGGCTAACTTTTTTTTTCAAAATTTCAAAAAACATGGGCTATAACCCACCGTTTTTTTCATTTTTCATTTTTTTCAAATCCTCAAAAATGATGAAAAACGGCATGCCATAGTATGCCGTACGATATGGGCTATAGCCCACGGTCCAAAATGATGAGAAACGAGGCTAACTTTTTTTTTCAAAATTTCAAAAAACATGGGCTATAACCCACCGTTTTTTTCATTTTTCATTTTTTTCAAATCCTCAAAAATGATGAAAAACGGCGTGCCATAGTATGCCGTACGATATGGGCTATAGCCCACGGTCCAAAATGATGAGAAACGAGGCTAACTTTTTTTTTCAAAATTTCAAAAAACATGGGCTATAACCCACCGTTTTTTTCATTTTTCATTTTTTTCAAATCCTCAAAAATGATGAAAAACGGCGTGCCATAGTATGCCGTACGATATGGGCTATAGCCCACGGTCCAAAATGATGAGAAACGAGGCTAACTTTTTTTTTCAAAATTTCAAAAAACATGGGCTATAACCCACCGTTTTTTTCATTTTTCATTTTTTTCAAATCCTCAAAAATGATGAAAAACGGCGTGCCATAGTATGCCGTACGATATGGGCTATAGCCCACGGTCCAAAATGATGAGAAACGAGGCTAACTTTTTTTTTCAAAATTTCAAAAAACATGGGCTATAACCCATCGTTTTTGTCATTTCGTCATTTTTTTCAAATCTTCAAAAATGATGAAAAACTGCGCGCTATAGTATGCCGTACGATATGGGCTATAGCCCACGGTCCAAAATGATGAGAAACGAGGCTAACTTTTTTTTTCAAAATTTCAAAAAACATGGGCTATAACCCACCGTTTTTTTCATTTTTCATTTTTTTCAAATCCTCAAAAATGATGAAAAACGGCGTGCCATAGTATGCCGTACGATATGGGCTATAGCCCACGGTCCAAAATGATGAGAAACGAGGCTAACTTTTTTTTTCAAAATTTCAAAAAACATGGGCTATAACCCACCGTTTTTTTCATTTTTAATTTTTTTCAAATCCTCAAAAATGATGAAAAACGGCGTGCCATAGTATGCCGTACGATATGGGCTATAGCCCACGGTCCAAAATGATGAGAAACGAGGCTAACGTTTTTTTTCAAAATTTCAAAAAACATGGGCTATAACCCACCGTTTTTTTCATTTTTCATTTTTTTCAAATCCTCAAAAATGATGAAAAACGGCGTGCCATAGTATGCCGTACGATATGGGCTATAGCCCACGGTCCAAAATGATGAGAAACGAGGCTAACTTTTTTTTCAAAATTTCAAAAAACATGGGCTATAACCCACCGTTTTTATTCATTTTTCATTTTTTTCAAATCCTCAAAAATGATGAAAAACGGCGTGCCATAGTATGCCGTACGATATGGGCTATAGCCCACGGTCCAAAATGATGAGAAACGAGGCTAACTTTTTTTTTCAAAATTTCAAAAAACATGGGCTATAACCCACCGTTTTTTTCATTTTTCATTTTTTTCAAATCCTCAAAAATGATGAAAAACGGCGTGCCATAGTATGCCGTACGATATGGGCTATAGCCCACGGTCCAAAATGATGAGAAACGAGGCTAACTTTTTTTTTCAAAATTTCAAAAAACATGGGCTATAACCCACCGTTTTTTTCATTTTTCATTTTTTTCAAATCCTCAAAAATGATGAAAAACGGCATGCCATAGTATGCCGTACGATATGGGCTAAAGCCCACGGTCCAAAATGATGAGAAACGAGGCTAACTTTTTTTTTCAAAATTTCAAAAAACATGGGCTATAACCCACCGTTTTTTTCATTTTTCATTTTTTTCGAATCCTCAAAAATGATGAAAAACGGCGTGCCATAGTATGCCGTACGATATGGGCTATAGCCCACGGTCCAAAATGATGAGAAACGAGGCTAACTTTTTTTTTCAAAATTTCAAAAAACATGGGCTATAACCCACCGTTTTTTTCATTTTTCATTTTTTTCAAATCCTCAAAAATGATGAAAAACGGCGTGCCATAGTATGCCGTACGATATGGGCTATAGCCCACGGTCCAAAATGATGAGAAACGAGGCTAACTTTTTTTTTCAAAATTTCAAAAAACATGGGCTATAACCCACCGTTTTTTTCATTTTTCATTTTTTTCGAATCCTCAAAAATGATGAAAAACGGCGTGCCATAGTATGCCGTACGATATGGGCTATAGCCCACGGTCCAAAATGATGAGAAACGAGGCTAACTTTTTTTTTCAAAATTTCAAAAAACATGGGCTATAACCCACCGTTTTTTTCATTTTTCATTTTTTTCAAATCCTCAAAAATGATGAAATACGGCGTGCCATAGTATGCCGTACGATATGGGCTATAGCCCACGGTCCAAAATGATGAGAAACGAGGCTAACTTTTTTTTTCAAAATTTCAAAAAACATGGGCTATAACCCACCGTTTTTTTCATTTTTCATTTTTTTCAAATCCTCAAAAATGATGAAAAACGGCGTGCCATAGTATGCCGTACGATATGGGCTATAGCCCACGGTCCAAAATGATGAGAAACGAGGCTAACTTTTTTTTTCAAAATTTCAAAAAACATGGGCTATAACCCACCGTTTTTTTCATTTTTCATTTTTTTCAAATCCTCAAAAATGATGAAAAACGGCGTGCCATAGTATGCCGTACGATATGGGCTATAGCCCACGGTCCAAAATGATGAGAAACGAGGCTAACTTTTTTTTTCAAAATTTCAAAAAACATGGGCTATAACCCATCGTTTTTGTCATTTCGTCATTTTTTTCAAATCTTCAAAAATGATGAAAAACTGCGCGCTATAGTATGCCGTACGATATGGGCTATAGCCCACGGTCCAAAATGATGAGAAACGAGGCTAACTTTTTTTTTCAAAATTTCAAAAAACATGGGCTATAACCCACCGTTTTTTTCATTTTTCATTTTTTTCAAATCCTCAAAAATGATGAAAAACGGCGTGCCATAGTATGCCGTACGATATGGGCTATAGCCCACGGTCCAAAATGATGAGAAACGAGGCTAACTTTTTTTTTCAAAATTTCAAAAAACATGGCCTATAACCCACCGTTTTTTTCATTTTTAATTTTTTTCAAATCCTCAAAAATGATGAAAAACGGCGTGCCATAGTATGCCGTACGATATGGGCTATAGCCCACGGTCCAAAATGATGAGAAACGAGGCTAACGTTTTTTTTCAAAATTTCAAAAAACATGGGCTATAACCCACCGTTTTTTTCATTTTTCATTTTTTTCAAATCCTCAAAAATGATGAAAAACGGCGTGCCATAGTATGCCGTACGATATGGGCTATAGCCCACGGTCCAAAATGATGAGAAACGAGGCTAACTTTTTTTTCAAAATTTCAAAAAACATGGGCTATAACCCACCGTTTTTATTCATTTTTCATTTTTTTCAAATCCTCAAAAATGATGAAAAACGGCGTGCCATAGTATGCCGTACGATATGGGCTATAGCCCACGGTCCAAAATGATGAGAAACGAGGCTAACTTTTTTTTTCAAAATTTCAAAAAACATGGGCTATAACCCACCGTTTTTTTCATTTTTCATTTTTTTCAAATCCTCAAAAATGATGAAAAACGGCGTGCCATAGTATGCCGTACGATATGGGCTATAGCCCACGGTCCAAAATGATGAGAAACGAGGCTAACTTTTTTTTTCAAAATTTCAAAAAACATGGGCTATAACCCACCGTTTTTTTCATTTTTCATTTTTTTCAAATCCTCAAAAATGATGAAAAACGGCGTGCCATAGTATGCCGTACGATATGGGCTATAGCCCACGGTCCAAAATGATGAGAAACGAGGCTAACTTTTTTTTTCAAAATTTAAAAAAACATGGGCTATAACCCACCGTTTTTTTCATTTTTCATTTTTTTCAAATCCTCAAAAATGATGAAAAACGGCGTGCCATAGTATGCCGTACGATATGGGCTATAGCCCACGGTCCAAAATGATGAGAAACGAGGCTAACTTTTTTTTTCAAAATTTAAAAAAACATGGGCTATAACCCACCGTTTTTTTCATTTTTCATTTTTTTCAAATCCTCAAAAATGATGAAAAACGGCATGCCATAGTATGCCGTACGATATGGGCTATAGCCCACGGTCCAAAATGATGAGAAACGAGGCTAACTTTTTTTTTCAAAATTTCAAAAAACATGGGCTATAACCCACCGTTTTTTTCATTTTTCATTTTTTTCAAATCCTCAAAAATGATGAAAAACGGCGTGCCATAGTATGCCGTACGATATGGGCTATAGCCCACGGTCCAAAATGATGAGAAACGAGGCTAACTTTTTTTTTCAAAATTTCAAAAAACATGGGCTATAACCCACCGTTTTTTTCATTTTTCATTTTTTTCAAATCCTCAAAAATGATGAAAAACGGCGTGCCATAGTATGCCGTACGATATGGGCTATAGCCCACGGTCCAAAATGATGAGAAACGAGGCTAACTTTTTTTTTCAAAATTTCAAAAAACATGGGCTATAACCCACCGTTTTTTTCATTTTTCATTTTTTTCAAATCCTCAAAAATGATGAAAAACGGCGTGCCATAGTATGCCGTACGATATGGGCTATAGCCCACGGTCCAAAATGATGAGAAACGAGGCTAACTTTTTTTTTCAAAATTTAAAAAAACATGGGCTATAACCCATCGTTTTTGTCATTTCGTCATTTTTTTCAAATCTTCAAAAATGATGAAAAACTGCGCGCTATAGTATGCCGTACGATATGGGCTATAGCCCACGGTCCAAAATGATGAGAAACGAGGCTAACTTTTTTTTTCAAAATTTCAAAAAACATGGGCTATAACCCACCGTTTTTTTCATTTTTCATTTTTTTCAAATCCTCAAAAATGATGAAAAACGGCGTGCCATAGTATGCCGTACGATATGGGCTATAGCCCACGGTCCAAAATGATGAGAAACGAGGCTAACTTTTTTTTCAAAATTTAAAAAAACATGGGCTATAACCCACCGTTTTTATTCATTTTTCATTTTTTTCAAATCCTCAAAAATGATGAAAAACGGCGTGCCATAGTATGCCGTACGATATGGGCTATAGCCCACGGTCCAAAATGATGAGAAACGAGGCTAACTTTTTTTTTCAAAATTTCAAAAAACATGGGCTATAACCCACCGTTTTTTTCATTTTTCATTTTTTTCAAATCCTCAAAAATGATGAAAAACGGCGTGCCATAGTATGCCGTACGATATGGGCTATAGCCCACGGTCCAAAATGATGAGAAACGAGGCTAACTTTTTTTTTCAAAATTTCAAAAAACATGGGCTATAACCCACCGTTTTTTTCATTTTTCATTTTTTTCAAATCCTCAAAAATGATGAAAAACGGCGTGCCATAGTATGCCGTACGATATGGGCTATAGCCCACGGTCCAAAATGATGAGAAACGAGGCTAACTTTTTTTTTCAAAATTTCAAAAAACATGGGCTATAACCCACCGTTTTTTTCATTTTTCATTTTTTTCAAATCCTCAAAAATGATGAAAAACGGCGTGCCATAGTATGCCGTACGATATGGGCTATAGCCCACGGTCCAAAATGATGAGAAACGAGGCTAACTTTTTTTTTCAAAATTTAAAAAAACATGGGCTATAACCCACCGTTTTTTTCATTTTTCATTTTTTTCAAATCCTCAAAAATGATGAAAAACGGCGTGCCATAGTATGCCGTACGATATGGGCTATAGCCCACGGTCCAAAATGATGAGAAACGAGGCTAACTTTTTTTTTCAAAATTTCAAAAAACATGGGCTATAACCCACCGTTTTTTTCATTTTTCATTTTTTTCAAATCCTCAAAAATGATGAAAAACGGCATGCCATAGTATGCCGTACGATATGGGCTATAGCCCACGGTCCAAAATGATGAGAAACGAGGCTAACTTTTTTTTTCAAAATTTCAAAAAACATGGGCTATAACCCACCGTTTTTTTCATTTTTCATTTTTTTCAAATCCTCAAAAATGATGAAAAACGGCGTGCCATAGTATGCCGTACGATATGGGCTATAGCCCACGGTCCAAAATGATGAGAAACGAGGCTAACTTTTTTTTTCAAATTTTCAAAAAACATGGGCTATAACCCACCGTTTTTTTCATTTTTCATTTTTTTCAAATCCTCAAAAATGATGAAAAACGGCGTGCCATAGTATGCCGTACGATATGGGCTATAGCCCACGGTCCAAAATGATGAGAAACGAGGCTAACTTTTTTTTTCAAAATTTCAAAAAACATGGGCTATAACCCACCGTTTTTTTCATTTTTCATTTTTTTCAAATCCTCAAAAATGATGAAAAACGGCATGCCATAGTATGCCGTATGATATGGGCTATAGCCCACGGTCCAAAATGATGAGAAACGAGGATAACTTTTTTTTTCAAAATTTCAAAAAACATGGGCTATAACCCACCGTTTTTTTTCATTTTTCATTTTTTTCAAATCCTCAAAAATGATGAAAAACGGCGTGCCATAGTATGCCGTACGATATGGGCTATAGCCCACAGTCCAAAATAATGAGAAACGAGGCTAACTTTTTTTTTCAAAATTTCAAAAAACATGGGCTATAACCCACCGTTTTTTTCATTTTTCATTTTTTTCAAATCCTCAAAAATGATGAAAAACGGCGTGCCATAGTATGCCGTACGATATGGGCTATAGCCCACGGTCCAAAATGATGAGAAACGAGGCTAACTTTTTTTTTCAAAATTTCAAAAAACATGGGCTATAACCCACCGTTTTTTTTATTTTTCATTTTTTTCAAATCCTCAAAAATGATGAAAAACGGCGTGCCATAGTATGCCGTACGATATGGGCTATAGCCCACGGTCCAAAATGATGAGAAACGAGGCTAACTTTTTTTTTCAAAATTTCAAAAAACATGGGCTATAACCCACCGTTTTTTTCATTTTTCATTTTTTTCAAATCCTCAAAAATGATGAAAAACGGCGTGCCATAGTATGCCGTACGATATGGGCTATAGCCCACGGTCCAAAATGATGAGAAACGAGGCTAACTTTTTTTTTCAAAATTTCAAAAAACATGGGCTATAACCCACCGTTTTTTTCATTTTTCATTTTTTTCAAATCCTCAAAAATGATGAAAAACGGCGTGCCATAGTATGCCGTACGATATGGGCTATAGCCCACAGTCCAAAATAATGAGAAACGAGGCTAACTTTTTTTTTCAAAATTTCAAAAAACATGGGCTATAACCCACCGTTTTTTTCATTTTTCATTTTTTTCAAATCCTCAAAAATGATGAAAAACGGCGTGCCATAGTATGCCGTACGATATGGGCTATAGCCCACGGTCCAAAATGATGAGAAACGAGGCTAACTTTTTTTTTCAAAATTTCAAAAAACATGGGCTATAACCCACCGTTTTTTTCATTTTTCATTTTTTTCAAATCCTCAAAAATGATGAAAAACGGCGTGCCATAGTATGCCGTACGATATGGGCTATAGCCCACGGTCCAAAATGATGAGAAACGAGGCTAACTTTTTTTTTCAAAATTTCAAAAAACATGGGCTATAACCCACCGTTTTTTTCATTTTTCATTTTTTTCAAATCCTCAAAAATGATGAAAAACGGCATGCCATAGTATGCCGTACGATATGGGCTATAGCCCACGGTCCAAAATGATGAGAAACGAGGCTAACTTTTTTTTTCAAAATTTCAAAAAACATGGGCTATAACCCACCGTTTTTTTCATTTTTCATTTTTTTCAAATCCTCAAAAATGATGAAAAACGGCGTGCCATAGTATGCCGTACGATATGGGCTATAGCCCACGGTCCAAAATGATGAGAAACGAGGCTAACTTTTTTTTTCAAAATTTCAAAAAACATGGGCTATAACCCACCGTTTTTTTCATTTTTCATTTTTTTCAAATCCTCAAAAATGATGAAAAACGGCGTGCCATAGTATGCCGTACGATATGGGCTATAGCCCACGGTCCAAAATGATGAGAAACGAGGCTAACTTTTTTTTTCAAAATTTCAAAAAACATGGGCTATAACCCACCGTTTTTTTCATTTTTCATTTTTTTCAAATCCTCAAAAATGATGAAAAACGGCGTGCCATAGTATGCCGTACGATATGGGCTATAGCCCACGGTCCAAAATGATGAGAAACGAGGCTAACTTTTTTTTTCAAAATTTCAAAAAACATGGGCTATAACCCACCGTTTTTTTCATTTTTCATTTTTTTCAAATCCTCAAAAATGATGAAAAACGGCATGCCATAGTATGCCGTACGATATGGGCTATAGCCCACGGTCCAAAATGATGAGAAACGAGGCTAACTTTTTTTTTCAAAATTTCAAAAAACATGGGCTATAACCCACCGTTTTTTTCATTTTTCATTTTTTTCAAATCCTCAAAAATGATGAAAAACGGCGTGCCATAGTATGCCGTACGATATGGGCTATAGCCCACGGTCCAAAATGATGAGAAACGAGGCTAACTTTTTTTTTCAAAATTTCAAAAAACATGGGCTATATAACCCACCGTTTTTTTCATTTTTCATTTTTTTCAAATCCTCAAAAATGATGAAAAACGGCGTGCCATAGTATGCCGTACGATATGGGCTATAGCCCACGGTCCAAAATGATGAGAAACGAGGCTAACTTTTTTTTTCAAAATTTCAAAAAACATGGGCTATAACCCACCGTTTTTTTCATTTTTCATTTTTTTCAAATCCTCAAAAATGATGAAAAACGGCGCGCTATAGTATGCCGTACGATATGGGCTATAGCCCACGGTCCAAAATGATGAGAAACGAGGCTAACTTTTTTTTTCAAAATTTCAAAAAACATGGGCTATAACCCATCGTTTTTGTCATTTCGTCATTTTTTTCAAATCTTCAAAAATGATGAAAAACTGCGCGCTATAGTATGCCGTACGATATGGGCTATAGCCCACGGTCCAAAATGATGAGAAACGAGGCTAACTTTTTTTTTCAAAATTTCAAAAAACATGGGATATAACCCATCGTTTTTGTCATTTCGTCATTTTTTTTCAAATCTTCAAAAATGATGAAAAACGGCGTGCCATAGTATGCCGTACGATATGGGCTATAGCCCACGGTCCAAAATGATGAGAAACGAGACTAACTTTTTTTTTCAAAATTTCAAAAAACATGGGCTATAACCCACCGTTTTTTTCATTTTTCATTTTTTTCAAATACTCAAAAATGATGAAAAACGGCGCGCTATAGTATGCCGTACGATATGGGCTATAGCCCACGGTCCAAAATGATGAGAAACGAGGCTAACTTTTTTTTTCAAAATTTCAAAAAACATGGGCTATAACCCATCGTTTTTGTCATTTCGTCATTTTTTTCAAATCTTCAAAAATGATGAAAAACTGCGCGCTATAGTATGCCGTACGATATGGGCTATAGCCCACGGTCCAAAATGATGAGAAACGAGGCTAACTTTTTTTTCCAAAATTTCAAAAAACATGGGATATAACCCATCGTTTTTGTCATTTCGTCATTTTTTTCAAATCTTCAAAAATGATGAAAAACGGCGTGCCATAGTATGCCGTACGATATGGGCTATAGCCCACGGTCCAAAATGATGAGAAACGAGACTAACTTTTTTTTTCAAAATTTCAAAAAACATGGGCTATAACCCACCGTTTTTTTCATTTTTCATTTTTTTCAAATCCTCAAAAATGATGAAAAACGGCGTGCCATAGTATGCCGTACGATATGGGCTATAGCCCACGGTCCAAAATGATGAGAAACGAGGCTAACTTTTTTTTCAAAATTTCAAAAAACATGGGCTATAACCCACCGTTTTTATTCATTTTTCATTTTTTTCAAATCCTCAAAAATGATGAAAAACGGCGTGCCATAGTATGCCGTACGATATGGGCTATAGCCCACGGTCCAAAATGATGAGAAACGAGGCTAACTTTTTTTTTCAAAATTTCAAAAAACATGGGCTATAACCCACCGTTTTTTTCATTTTTCATTTTTTTCAAATCCTCAAAAATGATGAAAAACGGCGTGCCATAGTATGCCGTACGATATGGGCTATAGCCCACGGTCCAAAATGATGAGAAACGAGGCTAACTTTTTTTTTCAAAATTTCAAAAAACATGGGCTATAACCCACCGTTTTTTTCATTTTTCATTTTTTTCAAATCCTCAAAAATGATGAAAAACGGCGTGCCATAGTATGCCGTACGATATGGGCTATAGCCCACGGTCCAAAATGATGAGAAACGAGGCTAACTTTTTTTTTCAAAATTTCAAAAAACATGGGCTATAACCCATCGTTTTTGTCATTTCGTCATTTTTTTCAAATCTTCAAAAATGATGAAAAACTGCGCGCTATAGTATGCCGTACGATATGGGCTATAGCCCACGGTCCAAAATGATGAGAAACGAGGCTAACTTTTTTTTTCAAAATTTCAAAAAACATGGGCTATAACCCACCGTTTTTTTCATTTTTCATTTTTTTCAAATCCTCAAAAATGATGAAAAACGGCGTGCCATAGTATGCCGTACGATATGGGCTATAGCCCACGGTCCAAAATGATGAGAAACGAGGCTAACTTTTTTTTCAAAATTTCAAAAAACATGGGCTATAACCCACCGTTTTTATTCATTTTTCATTTTTTTCAAATCCTCAAAAATGATGAAAAACGGCGTGCCATAGTATGCCGTACGATATGGGCTATAGCCCACGGTCCAAAATGATGAGAAACGAGGCTAACTTTTTTTTTCAAAATTTCAAAAAACATGGGCTATAACCCACCGTTTTTTTCATTTTTCATTTTTTTCAAATCCTCAAAAATGATGAAAAACGGCGTGCCATAGTATGCCGTACGATATGGGCTATAGCCCACGGTCCAAAATGATGAGAAACGAGGCTAACTTTTTTTTTCAAAATTTCAAAAAACATGGGCTATAACCCACCGTTTTTTTCATTTTTCATTTTTTTCAAATCCTCAAAAATGATGAAAAACGGCGTGCCATAGTATGCCGTACGATATGGGCTATAGCCCACGGTCCAAAATGATGAGAAACGAGGCTAACTTTTTTTTTCAAAATTTCAAAAAACATGGGCTATAACCCACCGTTTTTTTCATTTTTCATTTTTTTCAAATCCTCAAAAATGATGAAAAACGGCGTGCCATAGTATGCCGTACGATATGGGCTATAGCCCACGGTCCAAAATGATGAGAAACGAGGCTAACTTTTTTTTTCAAAATTTCAAAAAACATGGGCTATAACCCACCGTTTTTTTCATTTTTCATTTTTTTCAAATCCTCAAAAATGATGAAAAACGGCGTGCCATAGTATGCCGTACGATATGGGCTATAGCCCACGGTCCAAAATGATGAGAAACGAGGCTAACTTTTTTTTTCAAAATTTCAAAAAACATGGGCTATAACCCATCGTTTTTGTCATTTCGTCATTTTTTTCAAATCTTCAAAAATGATGAAAAACTGCGCGCTATAGTATGCCGTACGATATGGGCTATAGCCCACGGTCCAAAATGATGAGAAACGAGGCTAACTTTTTTTTTCAAAATTTCAAAAAACATGGGCTATAACCCACCGTTTTTTTCATTTTTCATTTTTTTCAAATCCTCAAAAATGATGAAAAACGGCGTGCCATAGTATGCCGTACGATATGGGCTATAGCCCACGGTCCAAAATGATGAGAAACGAGGCTAACTTTTTTTTTCAAAATTTCAAAAAACATGGGCTATAACCCACCGTTTTTTTCATTTTTCATTTTTTTCAAATCCTCAAAAATGATGAAAAACGGCGTGCCATAGTATGCCGTACGATATGGGCTATAGCTCACGGTCCAAAATGATGAGAAACGAGGCTAACTTTTTTTTCAAAATTTCAAAAAACATGGGCTATAACCCACCGTTTTTATTCATTTTTCATTTTTTTCAAATCCTCAAAAATGATGAAAAACGGCGTGCCATAGTATGCCGTACGATATGGGCTATAGCCCACGGTCCAAAATGATGAGAAACGAGGCTAACTTTTTTTTTCAAAATTTCAAAAAACATGGGCTATAACCCACCGTTTTTTTCATTTTTCATTTTTTTCAAATCCTCAAAAATGATGAAAAACGGCGTGCCATAGTATGCCGTACGATATGGGCTATAGCCCACGGTCCAAAATGATGAGAAACGAGGCTAACTTTTTTTTTCAAAATTTCAAAAAACATGGGCTATAACCCACCGTTTTTTTCATTTTTCATTTTTTTCAAATCCTCAAAAATGATGAAAAACGGCGTGCCATAGTATGCCGTACGATATGGGCTATAGCCCACGGTCCAAAATGATGAGAAACGAGGCTAACTTTTTTTTTCAAAATTTCAAAAAACATGGGCTATAACCCACCGTTTTTTTCATTTTTCATTTTTTTCAAATCCTCAAAAATGATGAAAAACGGCATGCCATAGTATGCCGTACGATATGGGCTATAGCCCACGGTCCAAAATGATGAGAAACGAGGCTAACTTTTTTTTTCAAAATTTCAAAAAACATGGGCTATAACCCACCGTTTTTTTCATTTTTCATTTTTTTCAAATCCTCAGAAATGATGAAAAACGGCGTGCCATAGTATGCCGTACGATATGGGCTATAGCCCACGGTCCAAAATGATGAGAAACGAGGCTAACTTTTTTTTTCAAAATTTCAAAAAACATGGGCTATAACCCACCGTTTTTTTCATTTTTCATTTTTTTCAAATCCTCAAAAATGATGAAAAACGGCATGCCATAGTATGCCGTACGATATGGGCTATAGCCCACGGTCCAAAATGATGAGAAACGAGGCTAACTTTTTTTTTCAAAATTTCAAAAAACATGGGCTATAACCCACCGTTTTTTTCATTTTTCATTTTTTTCAAATCCTCAAAAATGATGAAAAACAGCGTGCCATAGTATGCCGTACGATATGGGCTATAGCCCACGGTCCAAAATGATGAGAAACGAGGCTAACTTTTTTTTCCAAAATTTCAAAAAACATGGGCTATAACCCACCGTTTTTTTCATTTTTCATTTTTTTCAAATCCTCAAAAATGATGAAAAACGGCATGCCATAGTATGCCGTACGATATGGGCTATAGCCCACGGTCCAAAATGATGAGAAACGAGGCTAACTTTTTTTTTCAAAATTTCAAAAAACATGGGCTATAACCCACCGTTTTTTTCATTTTTCATTTTTTTCGAATCCTCAAAAATGATGAAAAACGGCGTGCCATAGTATGCCGTACGATATGGGCTATAGCCCACGGTCCAAAATGATGAGAAACGAGGCTAACTTTTTTTTTCAAAATTTCAAAAAACATGGGCTATAACCCACCGTTTTTTTCATTTTTCATTTTTTTCAAATCCTCAAAAATGATGAAAAACGGCGTGCCATAGTATGCCGTACGATATGGGCTATAGCCCACGGTCCAAAATGATGAGAAACGAGGCTAACTTTTTTTTTCAAAATTTCAAAAAACATGGGCTATAACCCACCGTTTTTTTCATTTTTCATTTTTTTCGAATCCTCAAAAATGATGAAAAACGGCGTGCCATAGTATGCCGTACGATATGGGCTATAGCCCACGGTCCAAAATGATGAGAAACGAGGCTAACTTTTTTTTTCAAAATTTCAAAAAACATGGGCTATAACCCACCGTTTTTTTCATTTTTCATTTTTTTCAAATCCTCAAAAATGATGAAAAACGGCGTGCCATAGTATGCCGTACGATATGGGCTATAGCTCACGGTCCAAAATGATGAGAAACGAGGCTAACTTTTTTTTCAAAATTTCAAAAAACATGGGCTATAACCCACCGTTTTTATTCATTTTTCATTTTTTTTCAAATCCTCAAAAATGATGAAAAACGGCGTGCCATAGTATGCCGTACGATATGGGCTATAGCCCACGGTCCAAAATGATGAGAAACGAGGCTAACTTTTTTTTTCAAAATTTCAAAAAACATGGGCTATAACCCACCGTTTTTTTCATTTTTCATTTTTTTCAAATCCTCAAAAATGATGAAAAACGGCGTGCCATAGTATGCCGTACGATATGGGCTATAGCCCACGGTCCAAAATGATGAGAAACGAGGCTAACTTTTTTTTTCAAAATTTCAAAAAACATGGGCTATAACCCACCGTTTTTTTCATTTTTCATTTTTTTCAAATCCTCAAAAATGATGAAAAACGGCGTGCCATAGTATGCCGTACGATATGGGCTATAGCCCACGGTCCAAAATGATGAGAAACGAAGCTAACTTTTTTTTTCAAAATTTCAAAAAACATGGGCTATAACCGGCTATAACCCACCGTTTTTTTCATTTTTCATTTTTTTCAAATCCTCAAAAATGATGAAAAACGGCGTGCCATAGTATGCCGTACGATATGGGCTATAGCCCACGGTCCAAAATGATGAGAAACGAGGCTAACTTTTTTTTTCAAAATTTCAAAAAACATGGGCTATAACCCACCGTTTTTTTCATTTTTCATTTTTTTCAAATCCTCAAAAATGATGAAAAACGGCGTGCCATAGTATGCCGTACGATATGGGCTATAGCCCACAGTCAAAAATGATGAGAAACGAGGCTAACTTTTTTTTTCAAAATTTCAAAAAACATGGGCTATAACCCACCGTTTTTTTCATTTTTCATTTTTTTCAAATCCTCAAAAATGATGAAAAACGGCATGCCATAGTATGCCGTACGATATGGGCTATAGCCCACGGTCCAAAATGATGAGAAACGAGGCTAACTTTTTTTTTCAAAATTTCAAAAAACATGGGCTATAACCCACCGTTTTTTTCATTTTTCATTTTTTTCAAATCCTCAAAAATGATGAAAAACGGCGTGCCATAGTATGCCGTACGATATGGGCTATAGCCCACGGTCCAAAATGATGAGAAACGAGGCAAACTTTTTTTTTCAAAATTTCAAAAAACATGGGCTATAACCCACCGTTTTTTTCATTTTTCATTTTTTTCAAATCCTCAAAAATGATGAAAAACGGCGTGCCATAGTATGCCGTACGATATGGGCTATAGCCCACGGTCCAAAATGATGAGAAACGAGGCTAACTTTTTTTTTCAAAATTTCAAAAAACATGGGCTATAACCCACCGTTTTTTTCATTTTTCATTTTTTTCAAATCCTCAAAAATGATGAAAAACGGCATGCCATAGTATGCCGTACGATATGGGCTATAGCCCACGGTCCAAAATGATGAGAAACGAGGCTAACTTTTTTTTTCAAAATTTCAAAAAACATGGGCTATAACCCACCGTTTTTTTCATTTTTCATTTTTTTCAAATCCTCAAAAATGATGAAAAACAGCGTGCCATAGTATGCCGTACGATATGGGCTATAGCCCACGGTCCAAAATGATGAGAAACGAGGCTAACTTTTTTTTCCAAAATTTCAAAAAACATGGGCTATAACCCACCGTTTTTTTCATTTTTCATTTTTTTCAAATCCTCAAAAATGATGAAAAACGGCATGCCATAGTATGCCGTACGATATGGGCTATAGCCCACGGTCCAAAATGATGAGAAACGAGGCTAACTTTTTTTTTCAAAATTTCAAAAAACATGGGCTATAACCCACCGTTTTTTTCATTTTTCATTTTTTTCAAATCCTCAAAAATGATGAAAAACGGCATGCCATAGTATGCCGTACGATATGGGCTATAGCCCACGGTCCAAAATGATGAGAAACGAGGCTAACTTTTTTTTTCAAAATTTCAAAAAACATGGGCTATAACCCACCGTTTTTTTCATTTTTCATTTTTTTCAAATCCTCAAAAATGATGAAAAACGGCGTGCCATAGTATGCCGTACGATATGGGCTATAGCCCACGGTCCAAAATGATGAGAAACGAGGCTAACTTTTTTTTCCAAAATTTCAAAAAACATGGGCTATAACCCACCGTTTTTTTCATTTTTCATTTTTTTCAAATCCTCAAAAATGATGAAAAACGGCGTGCCATAGTATGCCGTACGATATGGGCTATAGCCCACGGTCCAAAATGATGAGAAACGAGGCTAACTTTTTTTTTCAAAATTTCAAAAAACATGGGCTATAACCCACCGTTTTTTTCATTTTTCATTTTTTTCAAATCCTCAAAAATGATGAAAAACGGCGTGCCATAGTATGCCGTACGATATGGGCTATAGCCCACGGTCCAAAATGATGAGAAACGAGGCTAACTTTTTTTTCCAAAATTTCAAAAAACATGGGCTATAACCCACCGTTTTTTTCATTTTTCATTTTTTTTAAATCCTCAAAAATGATGAAAAACGGCGTGCCATAGTATGCCGTACGATATGGGCTATAGCCCACGGTCCAAAATGATGAGAAACGAGGCTAACTTTTTTTTTCAAAATTTCAAAAAGCATGGGCTATAACCCACCGTTTTTTTTCATTTTTCATTTTTTTCAAATCCTCGAAAATGATGAAAAACGGCATGCCATAGTATGCCGTACGATATGGGCTATAGCCCACGGTCCAAAATGATGAGAAACGAGGCTAACTTTTTTTTTCAAAATTTCAAAAAACATGGGCTATAACCCACCGTTTTTTTTATTTTTCATTTTTTTCAAATCCTCAAAAATGATGAAAAACGGCGTGCCATAGTATGCCGTACGATATGGGCTATAGCCCACGGTCCAAAATGATGAGAAACGAGGCTAACTTATTTTTTCAAAATTTCAAAAAACATGGGCTATAACCCACCGTTTTTTTCATTTTTCATTTTTTTCAAATCCTCAAAAATGATGAAAAACGGCGTGCCATAGTATGCCGTACGATATGGGCTATAGCCCACGGTCCAAAATGATGAGAAACGAGGCTAACTTTTTTTTTCAAAATTTCAAAAAACATGGGCTATAACCCACCGTTTTTTTCATTATTCATTTTTTTCAAATCCTCAAAAATGATGAAAAACGGCATGCCATAGTATGCCGTACGATATGGGCTATAGCCCACGGTCCAAAATGATGAGAAACGAGGCTAACTTTTTTTTTCAAAATTTCAAAAAACATGGGCTATAACCCACCGTTTTTTTCATTTTTCATTTTTTTCAAATCCTCAAAAATGATGAAAAACGGCGTGCCATAGTATGCCGTACGATATGGGCTATAGCCCACGGTCCAAAATGATGAGAAACGAGGCTAACTTTTTTTTTCAAAATTTCAAAAAACATGGGCTATAACCCACCGTTTTTTTCATTTTTCATTTTTTTCAAATCCTCAAAAATGATGAAAAACGGCGTGCCATAGTATGCCGTACGATATGGGCTATAGCCCACGGTCCAAAATGATGAGAAACGAGGCTAACTTTTTTTTCCAAAATTTCAAAAAACATGGGCTATAACCCACCGTTTTTTTCATTTTTCATTTTTTTCAAATCCTCAAAAATGATGAAAAACGGCGTGCCATAGTATGCCGTACGATATGGGCTATAGCCCACGGTCCAAAATGATGAGAAACGAGGCTAACTTTTTTTTTCAAAATTTCAAAAAACATGGGCTATAACCCACCGTTTTTTTCATTTTTCATTTTTTTCAAATCCTCAAAAATGATGAAAAACGGCGTGCCATAGTATGCCGTACGATATGGGCTATAGCCCACGGTCCAAAATGATGAGAAACGAGGCTAACTTTTTTTTCCAAAATTTCAAAAAACATGGGCTATAACCCACCGTTTTTTTCATTTTTCATTTTTTTCAAATCCACAAAAATGATGAAAAACGGCGTGCCATAGTATGCCGTACGATATGGGCTATAGCCCACGGTCCAAAATGATGAGAAACGAGGCTAACTTTTTTTTTAAAAATTTCAAAAAACATGGGCTATAACCCACCGTTTCTTTCATTTATAATTTTTTTCAAATCCTCAAAAATGATGAAAAACGGCGTGCCATAGTATGCCGTACGATATGGGCTATAGCCCACGGTCCAAAATGATGAGAAACGAGGCTAACTTTTTTTTTCAAAATTTAAAAAAACATGGGCTATAACCCACCGTTTTTTTCATTTTTCATTTTTTTCAAATCCTCAAAAATGATGAAAAACGGCGTGCCATAGTATGCCGTACGATATGGGCTATAGCCCACGGTCCAAAATGATGAGAAACGAGGCTAACTTTTTTTTTCAAAATTTCAAAAAACATGGGCTATAACCCACCGTTTTTTTCATTTTTCATTTTTTTCAGATCCTCAAAAATGATGAAAAACGGCGTGCCATAGTATGCCGTACGATATGGGCTATAGCCCACGGTCCAAAATGATGAGAAACGAGGCTAACTTTTTTTTTCAAAATTTCAAAAAACATGGGCTATAACCCACCGTTTTTTTCATTTTTCATTTTTTTCAAATCCTCAAAAATGATGAAAAACGGCGTGCCATAGTATGCCGTACGATATGGGCTATAGCCCACGGTCCAAAATGATGAGAAACGAGGCTAACTTTTTTTTTCAAAATTTCAAAAAACATGGGCTATAACCCATCGTTTTTGTCATTTCGTCATTTTTTTCAAATCTTCAAAAATGATGAAAAACTGCGCGCTATAGTATGCCGTACGATATGGGCTATAGCCCACGGTCCAAAATGATGAGAAACGAGGCTAACTTTTTTTTTCAAAATTTCAAAAAACATGGGCTATAACCCACCGTTTTTATTCATTTTTCATTTTTTTCAAATCCTCAAAAATGATGAAAAACGGCGTGCCATAGTATGCCGTACGATATGGGCTATAGCCCACGGTCCAAAATGATGAGAAACGAGGCTAACTTTTTTTTTCAAAATTTCAAAAAACATGGGCTATAACCCACCGTTTTTTTCATTTTTCATTTTTTTCAAATCCTCAAAAATGATGAAAAACGGCGTGCCATAGTATGCCGTACGATATGGGCTATAGCCCACGGTCCAAAATGATGAGAAACGAGGCTAACTTTTTTTTCCAAAATTTCAAAAAACATGGGCTATAACCCACCGTTTTTTTCATTTTTCATTTTTTTCAAATCCTCAAAAATGATGAAAAACGGCGTGCCATAGTATGCCGTACGATATGGGCTATAGCCCACGGTCCAAAATGATGAGAAACGAGGCTAACTTTTTTTTTCAAAATTTCAAAAAACATGGGCTATAACCCACCGTTTTTTTTCATTTTTCATTTTTTTCAAATCCTCAAAAATGATGAAAAACGGCGTGCCATAGTATGCCGTACGATATGGGCTATAGCCCACGGTCCAAAATGATGAGAAACGAGGCTAACTTTTTTTTCCAAAATTTCAAAAAACATGGGCTATAACCCACCGTTTTTTTCATTTTTCATTTTTTTCAAATCTTCAAAAATGATGAAAAACTGCGCGCTATAGTATGCCGTACGATATGGGCTATAGCCCACGGTCCAAAATGATGAGAAACGAGGCTAACTTTTTTTTTCAAAATTTCAAAAAACATGGGATATAACCCATCGTTTTTGTCATTTCGTCATTTTTTTTCAAATCTTCAAAAATGATGAAAAACGGCGTGGCATAGTATGCCGTACGATATGGGCTATAGCCCACGGTCCAAAATGATGAGAAACGAGACTAACTTTTTTTTTCAAAATTTCAAAAAACATGGGCTATAACCCACCGTTTTTTTCATTTTTCATTTTTTTCAAATCCTCAAAAATGATGAAAAACGGCGCGCTATAGTATGCCGTACGATATGGGCTATAGCCCACGGTCCAAAATGATGAGAAACGAGGCTAACTTTTTTTTTCAAAATTTCAAAAAACATGGGCTATAACCCATCGTTTTTGTCATTTCGTCATTTTTTTCAAATCTTCAAAAATGATGAAAAACGGCGTGCCATAGTATGCCGTACGATATGGGCTATAGCCCACGGTCCAAAATGATGAGAAACGAGACTAACTTTTTTTTTCAAAATTTCAAAAAACATGGGCTATAACCCACCGTTTTTTTCATTTTTCATTTTTTTCAAATCCTCAAAAATGATGAAAAACGGCGTGCCATAGTATGCCGTACGATATGGGCTATAGCCCACGGTCCAAAATGATGAGAAACGAGGCTAACTTTTTTTTCAAAATTTCAAAAAACATGAGCTATAACCCACCGTTTTTATTCATTTTTCATTTTTTTCAAATCCTCAAAAATGATGAAAAACGGCGTGCCATAGTATGCCGTACGATATGGGCTATAGCCCACGGTCCAAAATGATGAGAAACGAGGCTAACTTTTTTTTTCAAAATTTCAAAAAACATGGGCTATAACCCACCGTTTTTTTCATTTTTCATTTTTTTCAAATCCTCAAAAATGATGAAAAACGGCGTGCCATAGTATGCCGTACGATATGGGCTATAGCCCACGGTCCAAAATGATGAGAAACGAGGCTAACTTTTTTTTTCAAAATTTCAAAAAACATGGGCTATAACCCACCGTTTTTTTCATTTTTCATTTTTTTCAAATCCTCAAAAATGATGAAAAACGGCGTGCCATAGTATGCCGTACGATATGGGCTATAGCCCACGGTCCAAAATGATGAGAAACGAGGCTAACTTTTTTTTTCAAAATTTCAAAAAACATGGGCTATAACCCATCGTTTTTGTCATTTCGTCATTTTTTTCAAATCTTCAAAAATGATGAAAAACTGCGCGCTATAGTATGCCGTACGATATGGGCTATAGCCCACGGTCCAAAATGATGAGAAACGAGGCTAACTTTTTTTTTCAAAATTTCAAAAAACATGGGCTATAACCCACCGTTTTTTTCATTTTTCATTTTTTTCAAATCCTCAAAAATGATGAAAAACGGCGTGCCATAGTATGCCGTACGATATGGGCTATAGCCCACGGTCCAAAATGATGAGAAACGAGGCTAACTTTTTTTTCCAAAATTTCAAAAAACATGGGCTATAACCCACCGTTTTTTTCATTTTTCATTTTTTTCAAATCCTCAAAAATGATGAAAAACGGCGTGCCATAGTATGCCGTACGATATGGGCTATAGCCCACGGTCCAAAATGATGAGAAACGAGGCTAACCTTTTTTTCAAAATTTCAAAAAACATGGGCTATAACCCACCGTTTTTATTCATTTTTCATTTTTTTCAAATCCTCAAAAATGATGAAAAACGGCGTGCCATAGTATGCCGTACGATATGGGCTATAGCCCACGGTCCAAAATGATGAGAAACGAGGCTAACTTTTTTTTTCAAAATTTCAAAAAACATGGGCTATAACCCACCGTTTTTTTCATTTTTCATTTTTTTCAAATCCTCAAAAATGATGAAAAACGGCGTGCCATAGTATGCCGTACGATATGGGCTATAGCCCACGGTCCAAAATGATGAGAAACGAGGCTAACTTTTTTTTTCAAAATTTCAAAAAACATGGGCTATAACCCACCGTTTTTTTCATTTTTCATTTTTTTCAAATCCTCAAAAATGATGAAAAACGGCGTGCCATAGTATGCCGTACGATATGGGCTATAGCCCACGGTCCAAAATGATGAGAAACGAGGCTAACTTTTTTTTTCAAAATTTCAAAAAACATGGGCTATAACCCACCGTTTTTTTCATTTTTCATTTTTTTCAAATCCTCAAAAATGATGAAAAACGGCGTGCCATAGTATGCCGTACGATATGGGCTATAGCCCACGGTCCAAAATGATGAGAAACGAGGCTAACTTTTTTTTTCAAAATTTCAAAAAACATGGGCTATAACCCACCGTTTTTTTCATTTTTCATTTTTTTCAAATCCTCAAAAATGATGAAAAACGGCGTGCCATAGTATGCCGTACGATATGGGCTATAGCCCACGGTCCAAAATGATGAGAAACGAGGCTAACTTTTTTTTTCAAAATTTCAAAAAACATGGGCTATAACCCATCGTTTTTGTCATTTCGTCATTTTTTTCAAATCTTCAAAAATGATGAAAAACTGCGCGCTATAGTATGTCGTACGATATGGGCTATAGCCCACGGTCCAAAATGATGAGAAACGAGGCTAACTTTTTTTTTCAAAATTTCAAAAAACATGGGCTATAACCAGGGGGGCAGTCAGACAGATATTTTGTGAAGCCACTAAGGAAATGAAAGTTCATATAATGGCCTGTTGTGGCGCTGTCATTGGGCTCAAAAAAACCCATAGCCCCATAGAAGTCCATGTATTTGGGCCCAACTTCACCTAGACTGTATTACCTTAATAAACATGGTCATTAATACTTTTTTCTTCCAGTCACTAGTTTAAAGTCTCATTTCTAATGTCATAATATTCTTTTTGGATAATTATGGTCCCATTTATAAAAAAAATGACTATAAAGTCGCGCATGTTCTGAGGGGCGTGGCTACCGTTACAGTCTATGAACGGGATCCCCCACCCACTCGAGTCAAAATAAAAACCAACGAAGAAGAAGGGGGGAAGTCCCGCCTCGTTGTCTGGGCCAGCCAATGGCCAGCTGGGCCCAAACGGATCTAGAAAGATGGCGACTTCCATTGCAAGGACTGACAGGCTTCATTTTACGTTCATGTTAGACCCGCGGAACGCTTTGTCCATATTTTTTACAGTCTATGGCTATAACCCACCGTTTTTTTCATTTTTCATTTTTTTCAAATCCTCAAAAATGATGAAAAACGGCGTGCCATAGTATGCCGTACGATATGGGCTATAGCCCACGGTCCAAAATGATGAGAAACGAGGCTAACTTTTTTTTTCAAAATTTCAAAAAACATGGGCTATAACCCACCGTTTTTTTCATTTTTCATTTTTTTCAAATCCTCAAAAATGATGAAAAACGGCGTGCCATAGTATGCCGTACGATATGGGCTATAGCTCACGGTCCAAAATGATGAGAAACGAGGCTAACTTTTTTTTCAAAATTTCAAAAAACATGGGCTATAACCCACCGTTTTTATTCATTTTTCATTTTTTTCAAATCCTCAAAAATGATGAAAAACGGCGTGCCATAGTATGCCGTACGATATGGGCTATAGCCCACGGTCCAAAATGATGAGAAACGAGGCTAACTTTTTTTTTCAAAATTTCAAAAAACATGGGCTATAACCCACCGTTTTTTTCATTTTTCATTTTTTTCAAATCCTCAAAAATGATGAAAAACGGCGTGCCATAGTATGCCGTACGATATGGGCTATAGCCCACGGTCCAAAATGATGAGAAACGAGGCTAACTTTTTTTTTCAAAATTTCAAAAAACATGGGCTATAACCCACCGTTTTTTTCATTTTTCATTTTTTTCAAATCCTCAAAAATGATGAAAAACGGCGTGCCATAGTATGCCGTACGATATGGGCTATAGCCCACGGTCCAAAATGATGAGAAACGAAGCTAACTTTTTTTTTCAAAATTTCAAAAAACATGGGCTATAACCCACCGTTTTTTCATTTTTCATTTTTTTCAAATCCTCAAAAATGATGAAAAACGGCGTGCCATAGTATGCCGTACGATATGGGCTATAGCCCACGGTCCAAAATGATGAGAAACGAGGCTAACTTTTTTTTCCAAAATTTCAAAAAACATGGGCTATAACCCACCGTTTTTTTCATTTTTCATTTTTTTCAAATCCTCAAAAATGATGAAAAACGGCGTGCCATAGTATGCCGTACGATATGGGCTATAGCCCACGGTCAAAAATGATGAGAAACGAGGCTAACTTTTTTTTTCAAAATTTCAAAAAACATGGGCTATAACCCACCGTTTTTTTCATTTTTCATTTTTTTCAAATCCTCAAAAATGATGAAAAACGGCATGCCATAGTATGCCGTACGATATGGGCTATAGCCCACGGTCCAAAATGATGAGAAACGAGGCTAACTTTTTTTTTCAAAATTTCAAAAAACATGGGCTATAACCCACCGTTTTTTTCATTTTTCATTTTTTTCAAATCCTCAAAAATGATGAAAAACGGCGTGCCATAGTATGCCGTACGATATGGGCTATAGCCCACGGTCCAAAATGATGAGAAACGAGGCTAACTTTTTTTTTCAAAATTTCAAAAAACATGGGCTATAACCCACCGTTTTTTTCATTTTTCATTTTTTTCAAATCCTCAAAAATGATGAAAAACGGCGTGCCATAGTATGCCGTACGATATGGGCTATAGCCCACGGTCCAAAATGATGAGAAACGAGGCTAACTTTTTTTTTCAAAATTTCAAAAAACATGGGCTATAACCCACCGTTTTTTTCATTTTTCATTTTTTTCAAATCCTCAAAAATGATGAAAAACGGCATGCCATAGTATGCCGTACGATATGGGCTATAGCCCACGGTCCAAAATGATGAGAAACGAGGCTAACTTTTTTTTTCAAAATTTCAAAAAACATGGGCTATAACCCACCGTTTTTTTCATTTTTCATTTTTTTCAAATCCTCAAAAATGATGAAAAACAGCGTGCCATAGTATGCCGTACGATATGGGCTATAGCCCACGGTCCAAAATGATGAGAAACGAGGCTAACTTTTTTTTCCAAAATTTCAAAAAACATGGGCTATAACCCACCGTTTTTTTCATTTTTCATTTTTTTCAAATCCTCAAAAATTATGAAAAACGGCATGCCATAGTATGCCGTACGATATGGGCTATAGCCCACGGTCCAAAATGATGAGAAACGAGGCTAACTTTTTTTTCCAAAATTTCAAAAAACATGGGCTATAACCCACCGTTTTTTTCATTTTTCATTTTTTTTAAATCCTCAAAAATGATGAAAAACGGCGTGCCATAGTATGCCGTACGATATGGGCTATAGCCCACGGTCCAAAATGATGAGAAACGAGGCTAACTTTTTTTTCCAAAATTTCAAAAAACATGGGCTATAACCCACCGTTTTTTTCATTTTTCATTTTTTTCAAATCCTCAAAAATGATGAAAAACGGCGTGCCATAGTATGCCGTACGATATGGGCTATAGCCCACGGTCCAAAATGATGAGAAACGAGGCTAACTTTTTTTTTCAAAATTTCAAAAAACATGGGCTATAACCCACCGTTTTTTTCATTTTTCATTTTTTTCAAATCCTCAAAAATGATGAAAAACGGCGTGCCATAGTATGCCGTACGATATGGGCTATAGCCCACGGTCCAAAATGATGAGAAACGAGGCTAACTTTTTTTTCCAAAATTTCAAAAAACATGGGCTATAACCCACCGTTTTTTTCATTTTTCATTTTTTTCAAATCCTCAAAAATGATGAAAAACGGCGTGCCATAGTATGCCGTACGATATGGGCTATAGCCCACGGTCCAAAACGATGAGAAACGAGGCTAACTTTTTTTTTCAAAATTTCAAAAAGCATGGGCTATAACCCACCGTTTTTTTCATTTTTCATTTTTTTCAAATCCTCAAAAATGATGAAAAACGGCATGCCATAGTATGCCGTACGATATGGGCTATAGCCCACGGTCCAAAATGATGAGAAACGAGGCTAACTTTTTTTTTCAAAATTTCAAAAAACATGGGCTATAACCCACCGTTTTTTTCATTTTTCATTTTTTTCAAATCCTCAAAAATGATGAAAAACAGCGTGCCATAGTATGCCGTACGATATGGGCTATAGCCCACGGTCCAAAATGATGAGAAACGAGGCTAACTTTTTTTTCCAAAATTTCAAAAAACATGGGCTATAACCCACCGTTTTTTTCATTTTTCATTTTTTTCAAATCCTCAAAAATGATGAAAAACGGCATGCCATAGTATGCCGTACGATATGGGCTATAGCCCA
The DNA here is from genome assembly GCF_963924005.1 of Protomyctophum bolini. Lineage (NCBI taxonomy): Eukaryota > Metazoa > Chordata > Actinopteri > Myctophiformes > Myctophidae > Protomyctophum > Protomyctophum bolini. The sequence continues at coordinate 33,228,743 of NC_137863.1, read as the reverse complement.
CGGTCCAAAATGATGAGAAACGAGGCTAACTTTTTTTTCCAAAATTTCAAAAAACATGGGCTATAACCCACCGTTTTTTTCATTTTTCATTTTTTTTAAATCCTCAAAAATGATGAAAAACGGCGTGCCATAGTATGCCGTACGATATGGGCTATAGCCCACGGTCCAAAATGATGAGAAACGAGGCTAACTTTTTTTTCCAAAATTTCAAAAAACATGGGCTATAACCCACCGTTTTTTTCATTTTTCATTTTTTTCAAATCCTCAAAAATGATGAAAAACGGCGTGCCATAGTATGCCGTACGATATGGGCTATAGCCCACGGTCCAAAATGATGAGAAACGAGGCTAACTTTTTTTTTCAAAATTTCAAAAAACATGGGCTATAACCCACCGTTTTTTTCATTTTTCATTTTTTTCAAATCCTCAAAAATGATGAAAAACGGCGTGCCATAGTATGCCGTACGATATGGGCTATAGCCCACGGTCCAAAATGATGAGAAACGAGGCTAACTTTTTTTTCCAAAATTTCAAAAAACATGGGCTATAACCCACCGTTTTTTTCATTTTTCATTTTTTTCAAATCCTCAAAAATGATGAAAAACGGCGTGCCATAGTATGCCGTACGATATGGGCTATAGCCCACGGTCCAAAATGATGAGAAACGAGGCTAACTTTTTTTTTCAAAATTTCAAAAAGCATGGGCTATAACCCACCGTTTTTTTTCATTTTTCATTTTTTTCAAATCCTCAAAAATGATGAAAAACGGCATGCCATAGTATGCCGTACGATATGGGCTATAGCCCACGGTCCAAAATGATGAGAAACGAGGCTAACTTTTTTTTTCAAAATTTCAAAAAACATGGGCTATAACCCACCGTTTTTTTCATTTTTCATTTTTTTCAAATCCTCAAAAATGATGAAAAACGGCGTGCCATAGTATGCCGTACGATATGGGCTATAGCCCACGGTCCAAAATGATGAGAAACGAGGCTAACTTATTTTTTCAAAATTTCAAAAAACATGGGCTATAACCCACCGTTTTTTTCATTTTTCATTTTTTTCAAATCCTCAAAAATGATGAAAAACGGCGTGCCATAGTATGCCGTACGATATGGGCTATAGCCCACGGTCCAAAATGATGAGAAACGAGGCTAACTTTTTTTTTCAAAATTTCAAAAAACATGGGCTATAACCCACCGTTTTTTTCATTTTTCATTTTTTTCAAATCCTCAAAAATGATGAAAAACGGCATGCCATAGTATGCCGTACGATATGGGCTATAGCCCACGGTCCAAAATGATGAGAAACGAGGCTAACTTTTTTTTTCAAAATTTCAAAAAACATGGGCTATAACCCACCGTTTTTTTCATTTTTCATTTTTTTCAGATCCTCAAAAATGATGAAAAACGGCGTGCCATAGTATGCCGTACGATATGGGCTATAGCCCACGGTCCAAAATGATGAGAAACGAGGCTAACTTTTTTTTCCAAAATTTCAAAAAACATGGGCTATAACCCACCGTTTTTTTCATTTTTCATTTTTTTCAAATCCTCAAAAATGATGAAAAACGGCGTGCCATAGTATGCCGTACGATATGGGCTATAGCCCACGGTCCAAAATGATGAGAAACGAGGCTAACTTTTTTTTTCAAAATTTCAAAAAACATGGGCTATAACCCACCGTTTTTTTCATTTTTCATTTTTTTCAAATCCTCAAAAATGATGAAAAACGGCGTGCCATAGTATGCCGTACGATATGGGCTATAGCCCACGGTCCAAAATGATGAGAAACGAGGCTAACTTTTTTTTCCAAAATTTCAAAAAACATGGGCTATAACCCACCGTTTTTTTCATTTTTCATTTTTTTCAAATCCTCAAAAATGATGAAAAACGGCGTGCCATAGTATGCCGTACGATATGGGCTATAGCCCACGGTCCAAAATGATGAGAAACGAGGCTAACTTTTTTTTTCAAAATTTCAAAAAGCATGGGCTATAACCCACCGTTTTTTTTCATTTTTCATTTTTTTCAAATCCTCAAAAATGATGAAAAACGGCATGCCATAGTATGCCGTACGATATGGGCTATAGCCCACGGTCCAAAATGATGAGAAACGAGGCTAACTTTTTTTTTCAAAATTTCAAAAAACATGGGCTATAACCCACCGTTTTTTTCATTTTTCATTTTTTTCAAATCCTCAAAAATGATGAAAAACGGCGTGCCATAGTATGCCGTACGATATGGGCTATAGCCCACGGTCCAAAATGATGAGAAACGAGGCTAACTTATTTTTTCAAAATTTCAAAAAACATGGGCTATAACCCACCGTTTTTTTCATTTTTCATTTTTTTCAAATCCTCAAAAATGATGAAAAACGGCGTGCCATAGTATGCCGTACGATATGGGCTATAGCCCACGGTCCAAAATGATGAGAAACGAGGCTAACTTTTTTTTTCAAAATTTCAAAAAACATGGGCTATAACTAGGGGTGCAACGGTTCAGTTAGACCACGGTTCGGTTCGAACCTCGGTATGGGGGCCACGGTTTCGGTTCGGTTTCGGTACAGTAAAAAAAAATACCCCCTTGTGAAGTGATCCCCAGGAACGCGCCCTACTGTACCCTCTACTGTACTGTACTGTACTAGTGTCACTGTACTGGCACACACGAAATCATCATATATACAGTTAATAATGTGCGTGTGTGTTAGGTTGTGCACAGGTGGTGAAAAACAACCACGCTGTTTTCATGCTCATACCCAGCCAGCCAGCCAGGCAGTGGCTTGCACCACTCAAAAAAGTTTATTTATAGCATTTTCTTTTCTTCTCTTTTTTTAGCATATATTATTTTATTAGGCATTTCTGCCTAAAGGGGGAAAAATACCTTATATTGCTATTTTAATGTGCCTTATCATTATTTTCAAGGGGAAATAAATGCACCTATGCGCTCACACGGGGCATTAAGCACATGCAGGAAAGAGGAGAGGAGAGTGTCTCCTGGGAGGGGAGTCATTCACAGTGAATGCGTCGTGTCTCAGAAAAATAGCCTACAAAAGTTTACAATAAGTCTACATGAGGATTTAAGGATATTATGCTTATATTATTAGAAGAAGGGCTTCTATCTACAGTCATGGATTGGACATGGGAGTATTTTGTTGGTACTTTTCTGACGGAATGAATGTCCTGCTGCGGGTTGTTTATGCTCTCACTCTCCCTCTTAATTAGCACTCAAACAGCGAGTGCAGATGCAGAATCAGATCTGAACAAACTTACAACGACCGTGCTTAGAAGCCTGTTGGCGCGAGGTTACTCCGCTGTGTGTGTCTCTGTGTATGACGATCAATAATTATTCCAAGAACGACGTTTAAAGACGAGTGCTGGATTCTCCTCATCATGCCGTCTCTCTCTCTGTGTGTGTGTGTGTGTGTGTGTGTGTGTGTGTAGGGGGTGGGCCGACAGAGTGCTACACTTCTGTGACCGAAAGAGTGCTAGACTTCTTAGTAGGACGGTGTGTGACCGATAGAGTGCTAGACTTCTAAGTAGGCCAGTGTGTGACCGAGAAATACATTCTTCGCAGCTGTAATAAATTAATTAATGCAAACCGAAATAGCGCGGTTCATTAGAGCGCATTGAACCGTGTATGTGGAACCGAACGGTTCGGTTTTCGGTTGAAAACCGTTGCACCCCTAGCTATAACCCACCGTTTTTTTCATTTTTCATTTTTTTCAAATCCTCAAAAATGATGAAAAACGGCGTGCCATAGTATGCCGTACGATATGGGCTATAGCCCACGGTCCAAAATGATGAGAAACGAGGCTAACTTTTTTTTTCAAAATTTCAAAAAACATGGGCTATAACCCACCGTTTTTTTCATTTTTCATTTTTTTCAAATCCTCAAAAATGATGAAAAACGGCGTGCCATAGTATGCCGTACGATATGGGCTATAGCCCACGGTCCAAAATGATGAGAAACGAGGCTAACTTTTTTTTCCAAAATTTCAAAAAACATGGGCTATAACCCACCGTTTTTTTCATTTTTCATTTTTTTCAAATCCTCAAAAATGATGAAAAACGGCGTGCCATAGTATGCCGTACGATATGGGCTATAGCCCACGGTCCAAAATGATGAGAAACGAGGCTAACTTTTTTTTTCAAAATTTCAAAAAACATGGGCTATAACCCACCGTTTTTTTCATTTTTCATTTTTTTCAAATCCTCAAAAATGATGAAAAACGGCGTGCCATAGTATGCCGTACGATATGGGCTATAGCCCACGGTCCAAAATGATGAGAAACGAGGCTAACTTTTTTTTCCAAAATTTCAAAAAACATGGGCTATAACCCACCGTTTTTTTCATTTTTCATTTTTTTCAAATCCTCAAAAATGATGAAAAACGGCGTGCCATAGTATGCCGTACGATATGGGCTATAGCCCACGGTCCAAAATGATGAGAAACGAGGCTAACTTTTTTTTTCAAAATTTCAAAAAACATGGGCTATAACCCACCGTTTCTTTCATTTATAATTTTTTTCAAATCCTCAAAAATGATGAAAAACGGCGTGCCATAGTATGCCGTACGATATGGGCTATAGCCCACGGTCCAAAATGATGAGAAACGAGGCTAACTTTTTTTTTCAAAATTTCAAAAAACATGGGCTATAACCCACCGTTTTTTTCATTTTTCATTTTTTTCAAATCCTCAAAAATGATGAAAAACGGCGTGCCATAGTATGCCGTACGATATGGGCTATAGCCCACGGTCCAAAATGATGAGAAACGAGGCTAACTTTTTTTTTCAAAATTTCAAAAAACATGGGCTATAACCCACCGTTTTTTTCATTTTTCATTTTTTTCAGATCCTCAAAAATGATGAAAAACGGCGTGCCATAGTATGCCGTACGATATGGGCTATAGCCCACGGTCCAAAATGATGAGAAACGAGGCTAACTTTTTTTTTCAAAATTTCAAAAAACATGGGCTATAACCCACCGTTTTTTTCATTTTTCATTTTTTTCAAATCCTCAAAAATGATGAAAAACGGCATGCCATAGTATGCCGTACGATATGGGCTATAGCCCACGGTCCAAAATGATGAGAAACGAGGCTAACTTTTTTTTTTCAAAATTTCAAAAAACATGGGCTATAACCCACCGTTTTTTTCATTTTTCATTTTTTTCAAATCCTCAAAAATGATGAAAAACGGCGTGCCATAGTATGCCGTACGATATGGGCTATAGCCCACGGTCCAAAATGATGAGAAACGAGGCTAACTTTCTTTTTCAAAATTTCAAAAAACATGGGCTATAACCCACCGTTTTTTTCATTTTTCATTTTTTTCAAATCCTCAAAAATGATGAAAAACGGCGTGCCATAGTATGCCGTACGATATGGGCTATAGCCCACGGTCCAAAATGATGAGAAACGAGGCTAACTTTTTTTTTCAAAATTTCAAAAAACATGGGCTATAACCCACCGTTTTTTTCATTTTTCATTTTTTTCAAATCCTCATAAATGATGAAAAACGGCGTGCCATAGTATGCCGTACGATATGGGCTATAGCCCACGGTCCAAAATGATGAGAAACGAGGCTAACTTTTTTTTTCAAAATTTCAAAAAACATGGGCTATAACCCACCGTTTTTTTCATTTTTCATTTTTTTCAAATCCTCAAAAATGATGAAAAACGGCGTGCCATAGTATGCCGTACGATATGGGCTATAGCCCACGGTCCAAAATGATGAGAAACGAGGCTAACTTTTTTTTTCAAAATTTCAAAAAACATGGGCTATAACCCACCGTTTTTTTCATTTTTCATTTTTTTCAAATCCTCATAAATGATGAAAAACGGCGTGCCATAGTATGCCGTACGATATGGGCTATAGCCCACGGTCCAAAATGATGAGAAACGAGGCTAACTTTTTTTTTCAAAATTTCAAAAAACATGGGCTATAACCCACTGTTTTTTTCATTTTTCATTTTTTTTAAATCCTCAAAAATGATGAAAAACGGCGTGCCATAGTATGCCGTACGATATGGGCTATAGCCCACGGTCCAAAATGATGAGAAACGAGGCTAACTTTTTTTTCAAAATTTCAAAAAACATGGGCTATAACCCACCGTTTTTTTCATTTTTCATTTTTTTCAAATCCTCAAAAATGATGAAAAACGGCGTGCCATAGTATGCCGTACGATATGGGCTATAGCCCACGGTCCAAAATGATGAGAAACGAGGCTAACTTTTTTTTTCAAAATTTCAAAAAACATGGGCTATAACCCACCGTTTTTTTCATTTTTCATTTTTTTCAAATCCTCAAAAATGATGAAAAACGGCGTGCCATAGTATGCCGTACGATATGGGCTATAGCCCACGGTCCAAAATGATGAGAAACGAGGCTAACTTTTTTTTTCAAAATTTCAAAAAACATGGGCTATAACCCACCGTTTCTTTCATTTTTAATTTTTTTCAAATCCTCAAAAATGATGAAAAACGGCGTGCCATAGTATGCCGTACGATATGGGCTATAGCCCACGGTCCAAAATGATGAGAAACGAGGCTAACTTTTTTTTTCAAAATTTCAAAAAACATGGGCTATAACCCACCGTTTTTTTCATTTTTCATTTTTTTCAAATCCTCAAAAATGATGAAAAACGGCGTGCCATAGTATGCCGTACGATATGGGCTATAGCCCACGGTCCAAAATGATGAGAAACGAGGCTAACTTTTTTTTTCAAAATTTCAAAAAACATGGGCTATAACCCACCGTTTTTTTCATTTTTCATTTTTTTCAAATCCTCAAAAATGATGAAAAACGGCGTGCCATAGTATGCCGTACGATATGGGCTATAGCCCACGGTCCAAAATGATGAGAAACGAGGCTAACTTTTTTTTTCAAAATTTCAAAAAACATGGGCTATAACCCACCGTTTTTTTCATTTTTCATTTTTTTCAAATCCTCAAAAATGATGAAAAACGGCGTGCCATAGTATGCCGTACGATATGGGCTATAGCCTACGGTCCAAAATGATGAGAAACGAGGCTAACTTTTTTTTTCAAAATTTCAAAAAACATGGGCTATAACCCACCGTTTTTTTCATTTTTCATTTTTTTCAAATCCTCAAAAATGATGAAAAACGGCGTGCCATAGTATGCCGTACGATATGGGCTATAGCCCACGGTCCAAAATGATGAGAAACGAGGCTAACTTTCTTTTCAAAATTTCAAAAAACATGGGCTATAACCCACCGTTTTTTTCATTTTTCATTTTTTTCAAATCCTCAAAAATGATGAAAAACGGCATGCCATAGTATGCCGTACGATATGGGCTATAGCCCACGGTCCAAAATGATGAGAAACGAGGCTAACTTTTTTTTTCAAAATTTCAAAAAACATGGGCTATAACCCACCGTTTTTTTCATTTTTCATTTTTTTCAGATCCTCAAAAATGATGAAAAACGGCGTGCCATAGTATGCCGTACGATATGGGCTATAGCCCACGGTCCAAAATGATGAGAAACGAGGCTAACTTTTTTTTTCAAAATTTCAAAAAACATGGGCTATAACCCACCGTTTTTTTCATTTTTCATTTTTTTCAAATCCTCAAAAATGATGAAAAACGGCGTGCCATAGTATGCCGTACGATATGGGCTATAGCCCACGGTCCAAAATGATGAGAAACGAGGCTAACTTTTTTTTTCAAAATTTCAAAAAACATGGGCTATAACCCACCGTTTTTTTCATTTTTCATTTTTTTCAAATCCTCATAAATGATGAAAAACGGCGTGCCATAGTATGCCGTACGATATGGGCTATAGCCCACGGTCCAAAATGATGAGAAACGAGGCTAACTTCTTTTTTTCAAAATTTCAAAAAACATGGGCTATAACCCACTGTTTTTTTCATTTTTCATTTTTTTTAAATCCTCAAAAATGATGAAAAACGGCGTGCCATAGTATGCCGTACGATATGGGCTATAGCCCACGGTCCAAAATGATGAGAAACGAGGCTAACTTTTTTTTCAAAATTTCAAAAAACATGGGCTATAACCCACCGTTTTTTTCATTTTTCATTTTTTTCAAATCCTCAAAAATGATGAAAAACGGCGTGCCATAGTATGCCGTACGATATGGGCTATAGCCCACGGTCCAAAATGATGAGAAACGAGGCTAACTTTTTTTTTCAAAATTTCAAAAAACATGGGCTATAACCCACCGTTTTTTTCATTTTTCATTTTTTTCAAATCCTCAAAAATGATGAAAAACGGCGTGCCATAGTATGCCGTACGATATGGGCTATAGCCCACGGTCCAAAATGATGAGAAACGAGGCTAACTTTTTTTTTCAAAATTTCAAAAAACATGGGCTATAACCCACCGTTTCTTTCATTTTTAATTTTTTTCAAATCCTCAAAAATGATGAAAAACGGCGTGCCATAGTATGCCGTACGATATGGGCTATAGCCCACGGTCCAAAATGATGAGAAACGAGGCTAACTTTTTTTTTCAAAATTTCAAAAAACATGGGCTATAACCCACCGTTTTTTTCATTTTTCATTTTTTTCAAATCCTCAAAAATGATGAAAAACGGCGTGCCATAGTATGCCGTACGATATGGGCTATAGCCCACGGTCCAAAATGATGAGAAACGAGGCTAACTTTTTTTTTCAAAATTTCAAAAAACATGGGCTATAACCCACCGTTTTTTTCATTTTTCATTTTTTTCAAATCCTCAAAAATGATGAAAAACGGCGTGCCATAGTATGCCGTACGATATGGGCTATAGCCCACGGTCCAAAATGATGAGAAACGAGGCTAACTTTTTTTTTCAAAATTTCAAAAAACATGGGCTATAACCCACCGTTTTTTTCATTTTTCATTTTTTTCAAATCCTCAAAAATGATGAAAAACGGCGTGCCATAGTATGCCGTACGATATGGGCTATAGCCCACGGTCCAAAATGATGAGAAACGAGGCTAACTTTTTTTTTCAAAATTTCAAAAAACATGGGCTATAACCCATCGTTTTTTTCATTTTTCATTTTTTTCAAATCCTCAAAAATGATGAAAAATGGCGTGCCATAGTATGCCGTACGATATGGGCTATAGCCCACGGTCCAAAATGATGAGAAACGAGGCTAACTTTTTTTTTCAAAATTTCAAAAAACATGGGCTATAACCCACCGTTTTTTTCATTTTTCATTTTTTTCAAATCCTCAAAAATGATGAAAAACGGCGTGCCATAGTATGCCGTACGATATGGGCTATAGCCCACGGTCCAAAATGATGAGAAACGAGGCTAACTTTTTTTTCCAAAATTTCAAAAAACATGGGCTATAACCCACCGTTTTTTTCATTTTTCATTTTTTTCAAATCCTCAAAAATGATGAAAAACGGCGTGCCATAGTATGCCGTACGATATGGGCTATAGCCCACGGTCCAAAATGATGAGAAACGAGGCTAACTTTTTTTTCCAAAATTTCAAAAAACATGGGCTATAACCCACCGTTTTTTTCATTTTTCATTTTTTTCAAATCCTCAAAAATGATGAAAAACGGCGTGCCATAGTATGCCGTACGATATGGGCTATAGCCCACGGTCCAAAATGATGAGAAACGAGGCTAACTTTTTTTTTCAAAATTTCAAAAAACATGGGCTATAACCCACCGTTTTTTTTCATTTTTCATTTTTTTCAAATCCTCAAAAATGATGAAAAACGGCGTGCCATAGTATGCCGTACGATATGGGCTATAGCCCACGGTCCAAAATGATGAGAAACGAGGCTAACTTTTTTTTCCAAAATTTCAAAAAACATGGGCTATAACCCACCGTTTTTTTCATTTTTCATTTTTTTCAAATCCTCAAAAATGATGAAAAACGGCGTGCCATAGTATGCCGTACGATATGGGCTATAGCCCACGGTCCAAAATGATGAGAAACGAGGCTAACTTTTTTTTTCAAAATTTCAAAAAACATGGGCTATAACCCACCGCTTTTTTTCATTTTTCATTTTTTTCAAATCCTCAAAAATGATGAAAAACGGCATGCCATAGTATGCCGTACGATATGGGCTATAGCCCACGGTCCAAAATGATGAGAAACGAGGCTAACTTTTTTTTCCAAAATTTCAAAAAACATGGGCTATAACCCACCGTTTTTTTCATTTTTCATTTTTTTCAAATCCTCAAAAATGATGAAAAACGGCGTGCCATAGTATGCCGTACGATATGGGCTATAGCCCACGGTCCAAAATGATGAGAAACGAGGCTAACTTTTTTTTTCAAAATTTCAAAAAACATGGGCTATAACCCACCGTTTTTTTCATTTTTCATTTTTTTCAAATCCTCAAAAATGATGAAAAACGGCGTGCCATAGTATGCCGTACGATATGGGCTATAGCCCACGGTCCAAAATGATGAGAAACGAGGCTAACTTTTTTTTTCAAAATTTCAAAAAACATGGGCTATAACCCACCGTTTTTTTCATTTTTCATTTTTTTCAAATCCTCAAAAATGATGAAAAACGGCGTGCCATAGTATGCCGTACGATATGGGCTATAGCCCACGGTCCAAAATGATGAGAAACGAGGATAACTTTTTTTTTCAAAATTTCAAAAAACATGGGCTATAACCCACCGTTTTTTTCATTTTTCATTTTTTTCAAATCCTCAAAAATGATGAAAAACGGCGTGCCATAGTATGCCGTACGATATGGGCTATAGCCCACGGTCCAAAATGATGAGAAACGAGGCTAACTTTTTTTTTCAAAATTTCAAAAAACATGGGCTATAACCCACCGTTTTTTTCATTTTTCATTTTTTTCAAATCCTCAAAAATGATGAAAAACGGCGTGCCATAGTATGCCGTACGATATGGGCTATAGCCCACGGTCCAAAATGATGAGAAACGAGGCTAACTTTTTTTTTCAAAATTTCAAAAAACATGGGCTATAACCCATCGTTTTTGTCATTTCGTCATTTTTTTCAAATCTTCAAAAATGATGAAAAACTGCGCGCTATAGTATGCCGTACGATATGGGCTATAGCCCACGGTCCAAAATGATGAGAAACGAGGCTAACTTTTTTTTTCAAAATTTCAAAAAACATGGGCTATAACCAGGGGGGCAGTCAGACAGATATTTTGTGAAGCCACTAAGGAAATGAAAGTTCATATAATGGCCTGTTGTGGCGCTGTCATTGGGCTCAAAAAAACCCATAGCCCCATAGAAGTCCATGTATTTGGGCCCAACTTCACCTAGACTGTATTACCTTAATAAACATGGTCATGAATACTTTTTTCTTCCAGTCACTAGTTTAAAGTCTCATTTCTAATGTCATAATATTCTTTTTGGATAATTATGGTCCCATTTATAAAAAAAATGACTATAAAGTCGCGCATGTTCTGAGGGGCGTGGCTACCGTTACAGTCTATGAACGGGATCCCCCACCCACTCGAGTCAAAATAAAAACCAACGAAGAAGAAGGGGGGAAGTCCCGCCTCGTTGTCTGGGCCAGCCAATGGCCAGCTGGGCCCAAACGGATCTAGAAAGATGGCGACTTCCATTGCAAGGACTGACAGGCTTCATTTTACGTTCATGTTAGACCCGCGGAACGCTTTGTCCATATTTTTTACAGTCTATGGCTATAACCCACCGTTTTTTTCATTTTTCATTTTTTTCAAATCCTCAAAAATGATGAAAAACGGCGTGCCATAGTATGCCGTACGATATGGGCTATAGCCCACGGTCCAAAATGATGAGAAACGAGGCTAACTTTTTTTTTCAAAATTTCAAAAAACATGGGCTATAACCCACCGTTTTTTTCATTTTTCATTTTTTTCAAATCCTCAAAAATGATGAAAAACGGCGTGCCATAGTATGCCGTACGATATGGGCTATAGCTCACGGTCCAAAATGATGAGAAACGAGGCTAACTTTTTTTTCAAAATTTCAAAAAACATGGGCTATAACCCACCGTTTTTATTCATTTTTCATTTTTTTCAAATCCTCAAAAATGATGAAAAACGGCGTGCCATAGTATGCCGTACGATATGGGCTATAGCCCACGGTCCAAAATGATGAGAAACGAGGCTAACTTTTTTTTTCAAAATTTCAAAAAACATGGGCTATAACCCACCGTTTTTTTCATTTTTCATTTTTTTCAAATCCTCAAAAATGATGAAAAACGGCGTGCCATAGTATGCCGTACGATATGGGCTATAGCCCACGGTCCAAAATGATGAGAAACGAGGCTAACTTTTTTTTTCAAAATTTCAAAAAACATGGGCTATAACCCACCGTTTTTTTCATTTTTCATTTTTTTCAAATCCTCAAAAATGATGAAAAACGGCGTGCCATAGTATGCCGTACGATATGGGCTATAGCCCACGGTCCAAAATGATGAGAAACGAAGCTAACTTTTTTTTTCAAAATTTCAAAAAACATGGGCTATAACCCACCGTTTTTTCATTTTTCATTTTTTTCAAATCCTCAAAAATGATGAAAAACGGCGTGCCATAGTATGCCGTACGATATGGGCTATAGCCCACGGTCCAAAATGATGAGAAACGAGGCTAACTTTTTTTTCCAAAATTTCAAAAAACATGGGCTATAACCCACCGTTTTTTTCATTTTTCATTTTTTTCAAATCCTCAAAAATGATGAAAAACGGCGTGCCATAGTATGCCGTACGATATGGGCTATAGCCCACGGTCAAAAATGATGAGAAACGAGGCTAACTTTTTTTTTCAAAATTTCAAAAAACATGGGCTATAACCCACCGTTTTTTTCATTTTTCATTTTTTTCAAATCCTCAAAAATGATGAAAAACGGCATGCCATAGTATGCCGTACGATATGGGCTATAGCCCACGGTCCAAAATGATGAGAAACGAGGCTAACTTTTTTTTTCAAAATTTCAAAAAACATGGGCTATAACCCACCGTTTTTTTCATTTTTCATTTTTTTCAAATCCTCAAAAATGATGAAAAACGGCGTGCCATAGTATGCCGTACGATATGGGCTATAGCCCACGGTCCAAAATGATGAGAAACGAGGCTAACTTTTTTTTTCAAAATTTCAAAAAACATGGGCTATAACCCACCGTTTTTTTCATTTTTCATTTTTTTCAAATCCTCAAAAATGATGAAAAACGGCGTGCCATAGTATGCCGTACGATATGGGCTATAGCCCACGGTCCAAAATGATGAGAAACGAGGCTAACTTTTTTTTTCAAAATTTCAAAAAACATGGGCTATAACCCACCGTTTTTTTCATTTTTCATTTTTTTCAAATCCTCAAAAATGATGAAAAACGGCGTGCCATAGTATGCCGTACGATATGGGCTATAGCCCACGGTCCAAAATGATGAGAAACGAGGCTAACTTTTTTTTTCAAAATTTCAAAAAACATGGGCTATAACCCACCGTTTTTTTCATTTTTCATTTTTTTCAAATCCTCAAAAATGATGAAAAACGGCGTGCCATAGTATGCCGTACGATATGGGCTATAGCCCACGGTCCAAAATGATGAGAAACGAGGCTAACTTTTTTTTTCAAAATTTCAAAAAGCATGGGCTATAACCCACCGTTTTTTTTCATTTTTCATTTTTTTCAAATCCTCAAAAATGATGAAAAACGGCATGCCATAGTATGCCGTACGATATGGGCTATAGCCCACGGTCCAAAATGATGAGAAACGAGGCTAACTTTTTTTTTCAAAATTTCAAAAAACATGGGCTATAACCCACCGTTTTTTTCATTTTTCATTTTTTTCAAATCCTCAAAAATGATGAAAAACGGCGTGCCATAGTATGCCGTACGATATGGGCTATAGCCCACGGTCCAAAATGATGAGAAACGAGGCTAACTTATTTTTTCAAAATTTCAAAAAACATGGGCTATAACCCACCGTTTTTTTCATTTTTCATTTTTTTCAAATCCTCAAAAATGATGAAAAACGGCGTGCCATAGTATGCCGTACGATATGGGCTATAGCCCACGGTCCAAAATGATGAGAAACGAGGCTAACTTTTTTTTTCAAAATTTCAAAAAACATGGGCTATAACCCACCGTTTTTTTCATTTTTCATTTTTTTCAAATCCTCAAAAATGATGAAAAACGGCATGCCATAGTATGCCGTACGATATGGGCTATAGCCCACGGTCCAAAATGATGAGAAACGAGGCTAACTTTTTTTTTCAAAATTTCAAAAAACATGGGCTATAACCCACCGTTTTTTTCATTTTTCATTTTTTTCAGATCCTCAAAAATGATGAAAAACGGCGTGCCATAGTATGCCGTACGATATGGGCTATAGCCCACGGTCCAAAATGATGAGAAACGAGGCTAACTTTTTTTTCCAAAATTTCAAAAAACATGGGCTATAACCCACCGTTTTTTTCATTTTTCATTTTTTTCAAATCCTCAAAAATGATGAAAAACGGCGTGCCATAGTATGCCGTACGATATGGGCTATAGCCCACGGTCCAAAATGATGAGAAACGAGGCTAACTTTTTTTTTCAAAATTTCAAAAAACATGGGCTATAACCCACCGTTTTTTTCATTTTTCATTTTTTTCAAATCCTCAAAAATGATGAAAAACGGCGTGCCATAGTATGCCGTACGATATGGGCTATAGCCCACGGTCCAAAATGATGAGAAACGAGGCTAACTTTTTTTTCCAAAATTTCAAAAAACATGGGCTATAACCCACCGTTTTTTTCATTTTTCATTTTTTTCAAATCCTCAAAAATGATGAAAAACGGCGTGCCATAGTATGCCGTACGATATGGGCTATAGCCCACGGTCCAAAATGATGAGAAACGAGGCTAACTTTTTTTTTCAAAATTTCAAAAAGCATGGGCTATAACCCACCGTTTTTTTTCATTTTTCATTTTTTTCAAATCCTCAAAAATGATGAAAAACGGCATGCCATAGTATGCCGTACGATATGGGCTATAGCCCACGGTCCAAAATGATGAGAAACGAGGCTAACTTATTTTTTCAAAATTTCAAAAAACATGGGCTATAACCCACCGTTTTTTTCATTTTTCATTTTTTTCAAATCCTCAAAAATGATGAAAAACGGCGTGCCATAGTATGCCGTACGATATGGGCTATAGCCCACGGTCCAAAATGATGAGAAACGAGGCTAACTTTTTTTTTCAAAATTTCAAAAAACATGGGCTATAACTAGGGGTGCAACGGTTCAGTTAGACCACGGTTCGGTTCGAACCTCGGTATGGGGGCCACGGTTTCGGTTCGGTTTCGGTACAGTAAAAAAAAATACCCCCTTGTGAAGTGATCCCCAGGAACGCGCCCTACTGTACCCTCTACTGTACTGTACTGTACTAGTGTCACTGTACTGGCACACACGAAATCATCATATATACAGTTAATAATGTGCGTGTGTGTTAGGTTGTGCACAGGTGGTGAAAAACAACCACGCTGTTTTCATGCTCATACCCAGCCAGCCAGCCAGGCAGTGGCTTGCACCACTCAAAAAAGTTTATTTATAGCATTTTCTTTTCTTCTCTTTTTTTAGCATATATTATTTTATTAGGCATTTCTGCCTAAAGGGGGAAAAATACCTTATATTGCTATTTTAATGTGCCTTATCATTATTTTCAAGGGGAAATAAATGCACCTATGCGCTCACACGGGGCATTAAGCACATGCAGGAAAGAGGAGAGGAGAGTGTCTCCTGGGAGGGGAGTCATTCACAGTGAATGCGTCGTGTCTCAGAAAAATAGCCTACAAAAGTTTACAATAAGTCTACATGAGGATTTAAGGATATTATGCTTATATTATTAGAAGAAGGGCTTCTATCTACAGTCATGGATTGGACATGGGAGTATTTTGTTGGTACTTTTCTGACGGAATGAATGTCCTGCTGCGGGTTGTTTATGCTCTCACTCTCCCTCTTAATTAGCACTCAAACAGCGAGTGCAGATGCAGAATCAGATCTGAACAAACTTACAACGACCGTGCTTAGAAGCCTGTTGGCGCGAGGTTACTCCGCTGTGTGTGTCTCTGTGTATGACGATCAATAATTATTCCAAGAACGACGTTTAAAGACGAGTGCTGGATTCTCCTCATCATGCCGTCTCTCTCTCTGTGTGTGTGTGTGTGTGTGTGTGTGTGTGTGTAGGGGGTGGGCCGACAGAGTGCTACACTTCTGTGACCGAAAGAGTGCTAGACTTCTTAGTAGGACGGTGTGTGACCGATAGAGTGCTAGACTTCTAAGTAGGCCAGTGTGTGACCGAGAAATACATTCTTCGCAGCTGTAATAAATTAATTAATGCAAACCGAAATAGCGCGGTTCATTAGAGCGCATTGAACCGTGTATGTGGAACCGAACGGTTCGGTTTTCGGTTGAAAACCGTTGCACCCCTAGCTATAACCCACCGTTTTTTTCATTTTTCATTTTTTTCAAATCCTCAAAAATGATGAAAAACGGCGTGCCATAGTATGCCGTACGATATGGGCTATAGCCCACGGTCCAAAATGATGAGAAACGAGGCTAACTTTTTTTTTCAAAATTTCAAAAAACATGGGCTATAACCCACCGTTTTTTTCATTTTTCATTTTTTTCAAATCCTCAAAAATGATGAAAAACGGCGTGCCATAGTATGCCGTACGATATGGGCTATAGCCCACGGTCCAAAATGATGAGAAACGAGGCTAACTTTTTTTTCCAAAATTTCAAAAAACATGGGCTATAACCCACCGTTTTTTTCATTTTTCATTTTTTTCAAATCCTCAAAAATGATGAAAAACGGCGTGCCATAGTATGCCGTACGATATGGGCTATAGCCCACGGTCCAAAATGATGAGAAACGAGGCTAACTTTTTTTTTCAAAATTTCAAAAAACATGGGCTATAACCCACCGTTTCTTTCATTTATAATTTTTTTCAAATCCTCAAAAATGATGAAAAACGGCGTGCCATAGTATGCCGTACGATATGGGCTATAGCCCACGGTCCAAAATGATGAGAAACGAGGCTATCTTTTTTTTTCAAAATTTCAAAAAACATGGGCTATAACCCACCGTTTTTTTCATTTTTCATTTTTTTCAAATCCTCAAAAATGATGAAAAACGGCGTGCCATAGTATGCCGTACGATATGGGCTATAGCCCACGGTCCAAAATGATGAGAAACGAGGCTAACTTTTTTTTTCAAAATTTCAAAAAACATGGGCTATAACCCACCGTTTTTTTCATTTTTCATTTTTTTCAGATCCTCAAAAATGATGAAAAACGGCGTGCCATAGTATGCCGTACGATATGGGCTATAGCCCACGGTCCAAAATGATGAGAAACGAGGCTAACTTTTTTTTTCAAAATTTCAAAAAACATGGGCTATAACCCACCGTTTTTTTCATTTTTCATTTTTTTCAAATCCTCAAAAATGATGAAAAACGGCGTGCCATAGTATGCCGTACGATATGGGCTATAGCCCACGGTCCAAAATGATGAGAAACGAGGCTAACTTTTTTTTTTCAAAATTTCAAAAAACATGGGCTATAACCCACCGTTTTTTTCATTTTTCATTTTTTTCAAATCCTCAAAAATGATGAAAAACGGCGTGCCATAGTATGCCGTACGATATGGGCTATAGCCCACGGTCCAAAATGATGAGAAACGAGGCTAACTTTCTTTTTCAAAATTTCAAAAAACATGGGCTATAACCCACCGTTTTTTTCATTTTTCATTTTTTTCAAATCCTCAAAAATGATGAAAAACGGCGTGCCATAGTATGCCGTACGATATGGGCTATAGCCCACGGTCCAAAATGATGAGAAACGAGGCTAACTTTTTTTTTCAAAATTTCAAAAAACATGGGCTATAACCCACCGTTTTTTTCATTTTTCATTTTTTTCAAATCCTCAAAAATGATGAAATACGGCGTGCCATAGTATGCCGTACGATATGGGCTATAGCCCACGGTCCAAAATGATGAGAAACGAGGCTAACTTTTTTTTTCAAAATTTCAAAAAACATGGGCTATAACCCACCGTTTTTTTCATTTTTCATTTTTTTCAAATCCTCAAAAATGATGAAAAACGGCGTGCCATAGTATGCCGTACGATATGGGCTATAGCCCACGGTCCAAAATGATGAGAAACGAGGCTAACTTTTTTTTCCAAAATTTCAAAAAACATGGGCTATAACCCACCGTTTTTTTCATTTTTCATTTTTTTCAAATCCTCAAAAATGATGAAAAACGGCGTGCCATAGTATGCCGTACGATATGGGCTATAGCCCACGGTCCAAAATGATGAGAAACGAGGCTAACTTTTTTTTTCAAAATTTCAAAAAGCATGGGCTATAACCCACCGTTTTTTTTCATTTTTCATTTTTTTCAAATCCTCAAAAATGATGAAAAACGGCATGCCATAGTATGCCGTACGATATGGGCTATAGCCCACGGTCCAAAATGATGAGAAACGAGGCTAACTTTTTTTTTCAAAATTTCAAAAAACATGGGCTATAACCCACCGTTTTTTTCATTTTTCATTTTTTTCAAATCCTCAAAAATGATGAAAAACGGCGTGCCATAGTATGCCGTACGATATGGGCTATAGCCCACGGTCCAAAATGATGAGAAACGAGGCTAACTTATTTTTTCAAAATTTCAAAAAACATGGGCTATAACCCACCGTTTTTTTCATTTTTCATTTTTTTCAAATCCTCAAAAATGATGAAAAACGGCGTGCCATAGTATGCCGTACGATATGGGCTATAGCCCACGGTCCAAAATGATGAGAAACGAGGCTAACTTTTTTTTTCAAAATTTCAAAAAACATGGGCTATAACTAGGGGTGCAACGGTTCAGTTAGACCACGGTTCGGTTCGAACCTCGGTATGGGGGCCACGGTTTCGGTTCGGTTTCGGTACAGTAAAAAAAAATACCCCCTTGTGAAGTGATCCCCAGGAACGCGCCCTACTGTACCCTCTACTGTACTGTACTGTACTAGTGTCACTGTACTGGCACACACGAAATCATCATATATACAGTTAATAATGTGCGTGTGTGTTAGGTTGTGCACAGGTGGTGAAAAACAACCACGCTGTTTTCATGCTCATACCCAGCCAGCCAGCCAGGCAGTGGCTTGCACCACTCAAAAAAGTTTATTTATAGCATTTTCTTTTCTTCTCTTTTTTTAGCATATATTATTTTATTAGGCATTTCTGCCTAAAGGGGGAAAAATACCTTATATTGCTATTTTAATGTGCCTTATCATTATTTTCAAGGGGAAATAAATGCACCTATGCGCTCACACGGGGCATTAAGCACATGCAGGAAAGAGGAGAGGAGAGTGTCTCCTGGGAGGGGAGTCATTCACAGTGAATGCGTCGTGTCTCAGAAAAATAGCCTACAAAAGTTTACAATAAGTCTACATGAGGATTTAAGGATATTATGCTTATATTATTAGAAGAAGGGCTTCTATCTACAGTCATGGATTGGACATGGGAGTATTTTGTTGGTACTTTTCTGACGGAATGAATGTCCTGCTGCGGGTTGTTTATGCTCTCACTCTCCCTCTTAATTAGCACTCAAACAGCGAGTGCAGATGCAGAATCAGATCTGAACAAACTTACAACGACCGTGCTTAGAAGCCTGTTGGCGCGAGGTTACTCCGCTGTGTGTGTCTCTGTGTATGACGATCAATAATTATTCCAAGAACGACGTTTAAAGACGAGTGCTGGATTCTCCTCATCATGCCGTCTCTCTCTCTGTGTGTGTGTGTGTGTGTGTGTGTGTGTGTGTAGGGGGTGGGCCGACAGAGTGCTACACTTCTGTGACCGAAAGAGTGCTAGACTTCTTAGTAGGACGGTGTGTGACCGATAGAGTGCTAGACTTCTAAGTAGGCCAGTGTGTGACCGAGAAATACATTCTTCGCAGCTGTAATAAATTAATTAATGCAAACCGAAATAGCGCGGTTCATTAGAGCGCATTGAACCGTGTATGTGGAACCGAACGGTTCGGTTTTCGGTTGAAAACCGTTGCACCCCTAGCTATAACCCACCGTTTTTTTCATTTTTCATTTTTTTCAAATCCTCAAAAATGATGAAAAACGGCGTGCCATAGTATGCCGTACGATATGGGCTATAGCCCACGGTCCAAAATGATGAGAAACGAGGCTAACTTTTTTTTTCAAAATTTCAAAAAACATGGGCTATAACCCACCGTTTTTTTCATTTTTCATTTTTTTCAAATCCTCAAAAATGATGAAAAACGGCGTGCCATAGTATGCCGTACGATATGGGCTATAGCCCACGGTCCAAAATGATGAGAAACGAGGCTAACTTTTTTTTCCAAAATTTCAAAAAACATGGGCTATAACCCACCGTTTTTTTCATTTTTCATTTTTTTCAAATCCTCAAAAATGATGAAAAACGGCGTGCCATAGTATGCCGTACGATATGGGCTATAGCCCACGGTCCAAAATGATGAGAAACGAGGCTAACTTTTTTTTTCAAAATTTCAAAAAACATGGGCTATAACCCACCGTTTTTTTCATTTTTCATTTTTTTCAAATCCTCAAAAATGATGAAAAACGGCGTGCCATAGTATGCCGTACGATATGGGCTATAGCCCACGGTCCAAAATGATGAGAAACGAGGCTAACTTTTTTTTCCAAAATTTCAAAAAACATGGGCTATAACCCACCGTTTTTTTCATTTTTCATTTTTTTCAAATCCTCAAAAATGATGAAAAACGGCGTGCCATAGTATGCCGTACGATATGGGCTATAGCCCACGGTCCAAAATGATGAGAAACGAGGCTAACTTTTTTTTTCAAAATTTCAAAAAACATGGGCTATAACCCACCGTTTCTTTCATTTATAATTTTTTTCAAATCCTCAAAAATGATGAAAAACGGCGTGCCATAGTATGCCGTACGATATGGGCTATAGCCCACGGTCCAAAATGATGAGAAACGAGGCTAACTTTTTTTTTCAAAATTTCAAAAAACATGGGCTATAACCCACCGTTTTTTTCATTTTTCATTTTTTTCAAATCCTCAAAAATGATGAAAAACGGCGTGCCATAGTATGCCGTACGATATGGGCTATAGCCCACGGTCCAAAATGATGAGAAACGAGGCTAACTTTTTTTTTCAAAATTTCAAAAAACATGGGCTATAACCCAC
Organism: Protomyctophum bolini; assembly: GCF_963924005.1. Lineage (NCBI taxonomy): Eukaryota > Metazoa > Chordata > Actinopteri > Myctophiformes > Myctophidae > Protomyctophum > Protomyctophum bolini. Next base: position 33,207,598 of record NC_137863.1, on the reverse strand, counting down.
CGTTTTTTTCATTTTTCATTTTTTTCAGATCCTCAAAAATGATGAAAAACGGCGTGCCATAGTATGCCGTACGATATGGGCTATAGCCCACGGTCCAAAATGATGAGAAACGAGGCTAACTTTTTTTTTCAAAATTTCAAAAAACATGGGCTATAACCCACCGTTTTTTTCATTTTTCATTTTTTTCAAATCCTCAAAAATGATGAAAAACGGCATGCCATAGTATGCCGTACGATATGGGCTATAGCCCACGGTCCAAAATGATGAGAAACGAGGCTAACTTTTTTTTTTCAAAATTTCAAAAAACATGGGCTATAACCCACCGTTTTTTTCATTTTTCATTTTTTTCAAATCCTCAAAAATGATGAAAAACGGCGTGCCATAGTATGCCGTACGATATGGGCTATAGCCCACGGTCCAAAATGATGAGAAACGAGGCTAACTTTCTTTTTCAAAATTTCAAAAAACATGGGCTATAACCCACCGTTTTTTTCATTTTTCATTTTTTTCAAATCCTCAAAAATGATGAAAAACGGCGTGCCATAGTATGCCGTACGATATGGGCTATAGCCCACGGTCCAAAATGATGAGAAACGAGGCTAACTTTTTTTTTCAAAATTTCAAAAAACATGGGCTATAACCCACCGTTTTTTTCATTTTTCATTTTTTTCAAATCCTCATAAATGATGAAAAACGGCGTGCCATAGTATGCCGTACGATATGGGCTATAGCCCACGGTCCAAAATGATGAGAAACGAGGCTAACTTTTTTTTTCAAAATTTCAAAAAACATGGGCTATAACCCACCGTTTTTTTCATTTTTCATTTTTTTCAAATCCTCAAAAATGATGAAAAACGGCGTGCCATAGTATGCCGTACGATATGGGCTATAGCCCACGGTCCAAAATGATGAGAAACGAGGCTAACTTTTTTTTTCAATATTTCAAAAAACATGGGCTATAACCCACCGTTTTTTTCATTTTTCATTTTTTTCAAATCCTCATAAATGATGAAAAACGGCGTGCCATAGTATGCCGTACGATATGGGCTATAGCCCACGGTCCAAAATGATGAGAAACGAGGCTAACTTTTTTTTTCAAAATTTCAAAAAACATGGGCTATAACCCACTGTTTTTTTCATTTTTCATTTTTTTTAAATCCTCAAAAATGATGAAAAACGGCGTGCCATAGTATGCCGTACGATATGGGCTATAGCCCACGGTCCAAAATGATGAGAAACGAGGCTAACTTTTTTTTCAAAATTTCAAAAAACATGGGCTATAACCCACCGTTTTTTTCATTTTTCATTTTTTTCAAATCCTCAAAAATGATGAAAAACGGCGTGCCATAGTATGCCGTACGATATGGGCTATAGCCCACGGTCCAAAATGATGAGAAACGAGGCTAACTTTTTTTTTCAAAATTTCAAAAAACATGGGCTATAACCCACCGTTTTTTTCATTTTTCATTTTTTTCAAATCCTCAAAAATGATGAAAAACGGCGTGCCATAGTATGCCGTACGATATGGGCTATAGCCCACGGTCCAAAATGATGAGAAACGAGGCTAACTTTTTTTTTCAAAATTTCAAAAAACATGGGCTATAACCCACCGTTTCTTTCATTTTTAATTTTTTTCAAATCCTCAAAAATGATGAAAAACGGCGTGCCATAGTATGCCGTACGATATGGGCTATAGCCCACGGTCCAAAATGATGAGAAACGAGGCTAACTTTTTTTTTCAAAATTTCAAAAAACATGGGCTATAACCCACCGTTTTTTTCATTTTTCATTTTTTTCAAATCCTCAAAAATGATGAAAAACGGCGTGCCATAGTATGCCGTACGATATGGGCTATAGCCCACGGTCCAAAATGATGAGAAACGAGGCTAACTTTTTTTTTCAAAATTTCAAAAAACATGGGCTATAACCCACCGTTTTTTTCATTTTTCATTTTTTTCAAATCCTCAAAAATGATGAAAAACGGCGTGCCATAGTATGCCGTACGATATGGGCTATAGCCCACGGTCCAAAATGATGAGAAACGAGGCTAACTTTTTTTTTCAAAATTTCAAAAAACATGGGCTATAACCCACCGTTTTTTTCATTTTTCATTTTTTTCAAATCCTCAAAAATGATGAAAAACGGCGTGCCATAGTATGCCGTACGATATGGGCTATAGCCTACGGTCCAAAATGATGAGAAACGAGGCTAACTTTTTTTTTCAAAATTTCAAAAAACATGGGCTATAACCCACCGTTTTTTTCATTTTTCATTTTTTTCAAATCCTCAAAAATGATGAAAAACGGCGTGCCATAGTATGCCGTACGATATGGGCTATAGCCCACGGTCCAAAATGATGAGAAACGAGGCTAACTTTCTTTTTCAAAATTTCAAAAAACATGGGCTATAACCCACCGTTTTTTTCATTTTTCATTTTTTTCAAATCCTCAAAAATGATGAAAAACGGCGTGCCATAGTATGCCGTACGATATGGGCTATAGCCCACGGTCCAAAATGATGAGAAACGAGGCTAACTTTTTTTTTCAAAATTTCAAAAAACATGGGCTATAACCCACCGTTTTTTTCATTTTTCATTTTTTTCAAATCCTCATAAATGATGAAAAACGGCGTGCCATAGTATGCCGTACGATATGGGCTATAGCCCACGGTCCAAAATGATGAGAAACGAGGCTAACTTTTTTTTTCAAAATTTCAAAAAACATGGGCTATAACCCACCGTTTTTTTCATTTTTCATTTTTTTCAAATCCTCAAAAATGATGAAAAACGGCGTGCCATAGTATGCCGTACGATATGGGCTATAGCCCACGGTCCAAAATGATGAGAAACGAGGCTAACTTTTTTTTTCAATATTTCAAAAAACATGGGCTATAACCCACCGTTTTTTTCATTTTTCATTTTTTTCAAATCCTCATAAATGATGAAAAACGGCGTGCCATAGTATGCCGTACGATATGGGCTATAGCCCACGGTCCAAAATGATGAGAAACGAGGCTAACTTTTTTTTTCAAAATTTCAAAAAACATGGGCTATAACCCACTGTTTTTTTCATTTTTCATTTTTTTTAAATCCTCAAAAATGATGAAAAACGGCGTGCCATAGTATGCCGTACGATATGGGCTATAGCCCACGGTCCAAAATGATGAGAAACGAGGCTAACTTTTTTTTCAAAATTTCAAAAAACATGGGCTATAACCCACCGTTTTTTTCATTTTTCATTTTTTTCAAATCCTCAAAAATGATGAAAAACGGCGTGCCATAGTATGCCGTACGATATGGGCTATAGCCCACGGTCCAAAATGATGAGAAACGAGGCTAACTTTTTTTTTCAAAATTTCAAAAAACATGGGCTATAACCCACCGTTTTTTTCATTTTTCATTTTTTTCAAATCCTCAAAAATGATGAAAAACGGCGTGCCATAGTATGCCGTACGATATGGGCTATAGCCCACGGTCCAAAATGATGAGAAACGAGGCTAACTTTTTTTTTCAAAATTTCAAAAAACATGGGCTATAACCCACCGTTTCTTTCATTTTTAATTTTTTTCAAATCCTCAAAAATGATGAAAAACGGCGTGCCATAGTATGCCGTACGATATGGGCTATAGCCCACGGTCCAAAATGATGAGAAACGAGGCTAACTTTTTTTTTCAAAATTTCAAAAAACATGGGCTATAACCCACCGTTTTTTTCATTTTTCATTTTTTTCAAATCCTCAAAAATGATGAAAAACGGCGTGCCATAGTATGCCGTACGATATGGGCTATAGCCCACGGTCCAAAATGATGAGAAACGAGGCTAACTTTTTTTTTCAAAATTTCAAAAAACATGGGCTATAACCCACCGTTTTTTTCATTTTTCATTTTTTTCAAATCCTCAAAAATGATGAAAAACGGCGTGCCATAGTATGCCGTACGATATGGGCTATAGCCCACGGTCCAAAATGATGAGAAACGAGGCTAACTTTTTTTTTCAAAATTTCAAAAAACATGGGCTATAACCCACCGTTTTTTTCATTTTTCATTTTTTTCAAATCCTCAAAAATGATGAAAAACGGCGTGCCATAGTATGCCGTACGATATGGGCTATAGCCTACGGTCCAAAATGATGAGAAACGAGGCTAACTTTTTTTTTCAAAATTTCAAAAAACATGGGCTATAACCCACCGTTTTTTTCATTTTTCATTTTTTTCAAATCCTCAAAAATGATGAAAAACGGCGTGCCATAGTATGCCGTACGATATGGGCTATAGCCCACGGTCCAAAATGATGAGAAACGAGGCTAACTTTCTTTTCAAAATTTCAAAAAACATGGGCTATAACCCACCGTTTTTTTCATTTTTCATTTTTTTCAAATCCTCAAAAATGATGAAAAACGGCATGCCATAGTATGCCGTACGATATGGGCTATAGCCCACGGTCCAAAATGATGAGAAACGAGGCTAACTTTTTTTTTCAAAATTTCAAAAAACATGGGCTATAACCCACCGTTTTTTTCATTTTTCATTTTTTTCAGATCCTCAAAAATGATGAAAAACGGCGTGCCATAGTATGCCGTACGATATGGGCTATAGCCCACGGTCCAAAATGATGAGAAACGAGGCTAACTTTTTTTTTCAAAATTTCAAAAAACATGGGCTATAACCCACCGTTTTTTTCATTTTTCATTTTTTTCAAATCCTCAAAAATGATGAAAAACGGCGTGCCATAGTATGCCGTACGATATGGGCTATAGCCCACGGTCCAAAATGATGAGAAACGAGGCTAACTTTTTTTTTCAAAATTTCAAAAAACATGGGCTATAACCCACCGTTTTTTTCATTTTTCATTTTTTTCAAATCCTCATAAATGATGAAAAACGGCGTGCCATAGTATGCCGTACGATATGGGCTATAGCCCACGGTCCAAAATGATGAGAAACGAGGCTAACTTCTTTTTTTCAAAATTTCAAAAAACATGGGCTATAACCCACTGTTTTTTTCATTTTTCATTTTTTTTAAATCCTCAAAAATGATGAAAAACGGCGTGCCATAGTATGCCGTACGATATGGGCTATAGCCCACGGTCCAAAATGATGAGAAACGAGGCTAACTTTTTTTTCAAAATTTCAAAAAACATGGGCTATAACCCACCGTTTTTTTCATTTTTCATTTTTTTCAAATCCTCAAAAATGATGAAAAACGGCGTGCCATAGTATGCCGTACGATATGGGCTATAGCCCACGGTCCAAAATGATGAGAAACGAGGCTAACTTTTTTTTTCAAAATTTCAAAAAACATGGGCTATAACCCACCGTTTTTTTCATTTTTCATTTTTTTCAAATCCTCAAAAATGATGAAAAACGGCGTGCCATAGTATGCCGTACGATATGGGCTATAGCCCACGGTCCAAAATGATGAGAAACGAGGCTAACTTTTTTTTTCAAAATTTCAAAAAACATGGGCTATAACCCACCGTTTCTTTCATTTTTAATTTTTTTCAAATCCTCAAAAATGATGAAAAACGGCGTGCCATAGTATGCCGTACGATATGGGCTATAGCCCACGGTCCAAAATGATGAGAAACGAGGCTAACTTTTTTTTTCAAAATTTCAAAAAACATGGGCTATAACCCACCGTTTTTTTCATTTTTCATTTTTTTCAAATCCTCAAAAATGATGAAAAACGGCGTGCCATAGTATGCCGTACGATATGGGCTATAGCCCACGGTCCAAAATGATGAGAAACGAGGCTAACTTTTTTTTTCAAAATTTCAAAAAACATGGGCTATAACCCACCGTTTTTTTCATTTTTCATTTTTTTCAAATCCTCAAAAATGATGAAAAACGGCGTGCCATAGTATGCCGTACGATATGGGCTATAGCCCACGGTCCAAAATGATGAGAAACGAGGCTAACTTTTTTTTTCAAAATTTCAAAAAACATGGGCTATAACCCACCGTTTTTTTCATTTTTCATTTTTTTCAAATCCTCAAAAATGATGAAAAACGGCGTGCCATAGTATGCCGTACGATATGGGCTATAGCCCACGGTCCAAAATGATGAGAAACGAGGCTAACTTTTTTTTTCAAAATTTCAAAAAACATGGGCTATAACCCATCGTTTTTTTCATTTTTCATTTTTTTCAAATCCTCAAAAATGATGAAAAACGGCGTGCCATAGTATGCCGTACGATATGGGCTATAGCCCACGGTCCAAAATGATGAGAAACGAGGCTAACTTTTTTTTTCAAAATTTCAAAAAACATGGGCTATAACCCACCGTTTTTTTCATTTTTCATTTTTTTCAAATCCTCAAAAATGATGAAAAACGGCGTGCCATAGTATGCCGTACGATATGGGCTATAGCCCACGGTCCAAAATGATGAGAAACGAGGCTAACTTTTTTTTTCAAAATTTCAAAAAACATGGGCTATAACCCACCGTTTTTTTCATTTTTCATTTTTTTCAAATCCTCAAAAATGATGAAAAACGGCGTGCCATAGTATGCCGTACGATATGGGCTATAGCCCACGGTCCAAAATGATGAGAAACGAGGCTAACTTTTTTTTCCAAAATTTCAAAAAACATGGGCTATAACCCACCGTTTTTTTCATTTTTCATTTTTTTCAAATCCTCAAAAATGATGAAAAACGGCGTGCCATAGTATGCCGTACGATATGGGCTATAGCCCACGGTCCAAAATGATGAGAAACGAGGCTAACTTTTTTTTTCAAAATTTCAAAAAACATGGGCTATAACCCACCGTTTTTTTTCATTTTTCATTTTTTTCAAATCCTCAAAAATGATGAAAAACGGCGTGCCATAGTATGCCGTACGATATGGGCTATAGCCCACGGTCCAAAATGATGAGAAACGAGGCTAACTTTTTTTTCCAAAATTTCAAAAAACATGGGCTATAACCCACCGTTTTTTTCATTTTTCATTTTTTTCAAATCCTCAAAAATGATGAAAAACGGCGTGCCATAGTATGCCGTACGATATGGGCTATAGCCCACGGTCCAAAATGATGAGAAACGAGGCTAACTTTTTTTTTCAAAATTTCAAAAAACATGGGCTATAACCCACCGTTTTTTTTCATTTTTCATTTTTTTCAAATCCTCAAAAATGATGAAAAACGGCATGCCATAGTATGCCGTACGATATGGGCTATAGCCCACGGTCCAAAATGATGAGAAACGAGGCTAACTTTTTTTTCCAAAATTTCAAAAAACATGGGCTATAACCCACCGTTTTTTTCATTTTTCATTTTTTTCAAATCCTCAAAAATGATGAAAAACGGCGTGCCATAGTATGCCGTACGATATGGGCTATAGCCCACGGTCCAAAATGATGAGAAACGAGGCTAACTTTTTTTTTCAAAATTTCAAAAAACATGGGCTATAACCCACCGTTTTTTTCATTTTTCATTTTTTTCAAATCCTCAAAAATGATGAAAAACGGCGTGCCATAGTATGCCGTACGATATGGGCTATAGCCCACGGTCCAAAATGATGAGAAACGAGGCTAACTTTTTTTTTCAAAATTTCAAAAAACATGGGCTATAACCCACCGTTTTTTTCATTTTTCATTTTTTTCAAATCCTCAAAAATGATGAAAAACGGCGTGCCATAGTATGCCGTACGATATGGGCTATAGCCCACGGTCCAAAATGATGAGAAACGAGGATAACTTTTTTTTTCAAAATTTCAAAAAACATGGGCTATAACCCACCGTTTTTTTCATTTTTCATTTTTTTCAAATCCTCAAAAATGATGAAAAACGGCGTGCCATAGTATGCCGTACGATATGGGCTATAGCCCACGGTCCAAAATGATGAGAAACGAGGCTAACTTTTTTTTTCAAAATTTCAAAAAACATGGGCTATAACCCATCGTTTTTGTCATTTCGTCATTTTTTTCAAATCTTCAAAAATGATGAAAAACTGCGCGCTATAGTATGCCGTACGATATGGGCTATAGCCCACGGTCCAAAATGATGAGAAACGAGGCTAACTTTTTTTTTCAAAATTTCAAAAAACATGGGCTATAACCAGGGGGGCAGTCAGACAGATATTTTGTGAAGCCACTAAGGAAATGAAAGTTCATATAATGGCCTGTTGTGGCGCTGTCATTGGGCTCAAAAAAACCCATAGCCCCATAGAAGTCCATGTATTTGGGCCCAACTTCACCTAGACTGTATTACCTTAATAAACATGGTCATGAATACTTTTTTCTTCCAGTCACTAGTTTAAAGTCTCATTTCTAATGTCATAATATTCTTTTTGGATAATTATGGTCCCATTTATAAAAAAAATGACTATAAAGTCGCGCATGTTCTGAGGGGCGTGGCTACCGTTACAGTCTATGAACGGGATCCCCCACCCACTCGAGTCAAAATAAAAACCAACGAAGAAGAAGGGGGGAAGTCCCGCCTCGTTGTCTGGGCCAGCCAATGGCCAGCTGGGCCCAAACGGATCTAGAAAGATGGCGACTTCCATTGCAAGGACTGACAGGCTTCATTTTACGTTCATGTTAGACCCGCGGAACGCTTTGTCCATATTTTTTACAGTCTATGGCTATAACCCACCGTTTTTTTCATTTTTCATTTTTTTCAAATCCTCAAAAATGATGAAAAACGGCGTGCCATAGTATGCCGTACGATATGGGCTATAGCCCACGGTCCAAAATGATGAGAAACGAGGCTAACTTTTTTTTTCAAAATTTCAAAAAACATGGGCTATAACCCACCGTTTTTTTCATTTTTCATTTTTTTCAAATCCTCAAAAATGATGAAAAACGGCGTGCCATAGTATGCCGTACGATATGGGCTATAGCTCACGGTCCAAAATGATGAGAAACGAGGCTAACTTTTTTTTCAAAATTTCAAAAAACATGGGCTATAACCCACCGTTTTTATTCATTTTTCATTTTTTTCAAATCCTCAAAAATGATGAAAAACGGCGTGCCATAGTATGCCGTACGATATGGGCTATAGCCCACGGTCCAAAATGATGAGAAACGAGGCTAACTTTTTTTTTCAAAATTTCAAAAAACATGGGCTATAACCCACCGTTTTTTTCATTTTTCATTTTTTTCAAATCCTCAAAAATGATGAAAAACGGCGTGCCATAGTATGCCGTACGATATGGGCTATAGCCCACGGTCCAAAATGATGAGAAACGAGGCTAACTTTTTTTTTCAAAATTTCAAAAAACATGGGCTATAACCCACCGTTTTTTTCATTTTTCATTTTTTTCAAATCCTCAAAAATGATGAAAAACGGCGTGCCATAGTATGCCGTACGATATGGGCTATAGCCCACGGTCCAAAATGATGAGAAACGAAGCTAACTTTTTTTTTCAAAATTTCAAAAAACATGGGCTATAACCCACCGTTTTTTCATTTTTCATTTTTTTCAAATCCTCAAAAATGATGAAAAACGGCGTGCCATAGTATGCCGTACGATATGGGCTATAGCCCACGGTCCAAAATGATGAGAAACGAGGCTAACTTTTTTTTCCAAAATTTCAAAAAACATGGGCTATAACCCACCGTTTTTTTCATTTTTCATTTTTTTCAAATCCTCAAAAATGATGAAAAACGGCGTGCCATAGTATGCCGTACGATATGGGCTATAGCCCACGGTCAAAAATGATGAGAAACGAGGCTAACTTTTTTTTTCAAAATTTCAAAAAACATGGGCTATAACCCACCGTTTTTTTCATTTTTCATTTTTTTCAAATCCTCAAAAATGATGAAAAACGGCATGCCATAGTATGCCGTACGATATGGGCTATAGCCCACGGTCCAAAATGATGAGAAACGAGGCTAACTTTTTTTTTCAAAATTTCAAAAAACATGGGCTATAACCCACCGTTTTTTTTCATTTTTCATTTTTTTCAAATCCTCAAAAATGATGAAAAACGGCGTGCCATAGTATGCCGTACGATATGGGCTATAGCCCACGGTCCAAAATGATGAGAAACGAGGCTAACTTTTTTTTTCAAAATTTCAAAAAACATGGGCTATAACCCACCGTTTTTTTCATTTTTCATTTTTTTCAAATCCTCAAAAATGATGAAAAACGGCGTGCCATAGTATGCCGTACGATATGGGCTATAGCCCACGGTCCAAAATGATGAGAAACGAGGCTAACTTTTTTTTTCAAAATTTCAAAAAACATGGGCTATAACCCACCGTTTTTTTCATTTTTCATTTTTTTCAAATCCTCAAAAATGATGAAAAACGGCATGCCATAGTATGCCGTACGATATGGGCTATAGCCCACGGTCCAAAATGATGAGAAACGAGGCTAACTTTTTTTTTCAAAATTTCAAAAAACATGGGCTATAACCCACCGTTTTTTTTCATTTTTCATTTTTTTCAAATCCTCAAAAATGATGAAAAACGGCGTGCCATAGTATGCCGTACGATATGGGCTATAGCCCACGGTCCAAAATGATGAGAAACGAGGCTAACTTTTTTTTTCAAAATTTCAAAAAACATGGGCTATAACCCACCGTTTTTTTCATTTTTCATTTTTTTCAAATCCTCAAAAATGATGAAAAACGGCGTGCCATAGTATGCCGTACGATATGGGCTATAGCCCACGGTCCAAAATGATGAGAAACGAGGCTAACTTTTTTTTTCAAAATTTCAAAAAACATGGGCTATAACCCACCGTTTTTTTCATTTTTCATTTTTTTCAAATCCTCAAAAATGATGAAAAACGGCATGCCATAGTATGCCGTACGATATGGGCTATAGCCCACGGTCCAAAATGATGAGAAACGAGGCTAACTTTTTTTTCCAAAATTTCAAAAAACATGGGCTATAACCCACCGTTTTTTTCATTTTTCATTTTTTTCAAATCCTCAAAAATGATGAAAAACGGCGTGCCATAGTATGCCGTACGATATGGGCTATAGCCCACGGTCCAAAATGATGAGAAACGAGGCTAACTTTTTTTTTCAAAATTTCAAAAAGCATGGGCTATAACCCACCGTTTTTTTTCATTTTTCATTTTTTTCAAATCCTCAAAAATGATGAAAAACGGCATGCCATAGTATGCCGTACGATATGGGCTATAGCCCACGGTCCAAAATGATGAGAAACGAGGCTAACTTTTTTTTTCAAAATTTCAAAAAACATGGGCTATAACCCACCGTTTTTTTCATTTTTCATTTTTTTCAAATCCTCAAAAATGATGAAAAACGGCGTGCCATAGTATGCCGTACGATATGGGCTATAGCCCACGGTCCAAAATGATGAGAAACGAGGCTAACTTATTTTTTCAAAATTTCAAAAAACATGGGCTATAACCCACCGTTTTTTTCATTTTTCATTTTTTTCAAATCCTCAAAAATGATGAAAAACGGCGTGCCATAGTATGCCGTACGATATGGGCTATAGCCCACGGTCCAAAATGATGAGAAACGAGGCTAACTTTTTTTTTCAAAATTTCAAAAAACATGGGCTATAACTAGGGGTGCAACGGTTCAGTTAGACCACGGTTCGGTTCGAACCTCGGTATGGGGGCCACGGTTTCGGTTCGGTTTCGGTACAGTAAAAAAAAATACCCCCTTGTGAAGTGATCCCCAGGAACGCGCCCTACTGTACCCTCTACTGTACTGTACTGTACTAGTGTCACTGTACTGGCACACACGAAATCATCATATATACAGTTAATAATGTGCGTGTGTGTTAGGTTGTGCACAGGTGGTGAAAAACAACCACGCTGTTTTCATGCTCATACCCAGCCAGCCAGCCAGGCAGTGGCTTGCACCACTCAAAAAAGTTTATTTATAGCATTTTCTTTTCTTCTCTTTTTTTAGCATATATTATTTTATTAGGCATTTCTGCCTAAAGGGGGAAAAATACCTTATATTGCTATTTTAATGTGCCTTATCATTATTTTCAAGGGGAAATAAATGCACCTATGCGCTCACACGGGGCATTAAGCACATGCAGGAAAGAGGAGAGGAGAGTGTCTCCTGGGAGGGGAGTCATTCACAGTGAATGCGTCGTGTCTCAGAAAAATAGCCTACAAAAGTTTACAATAAGTCTACATGAGGATTTAAGGATATTATGCTTATATTATTAGAAGAAGGGCTTCTATCTACAGTCATGGATTGGACATGGGAGTATTTTGTTGGTACTTTTCTGACGGAATGAATGTCCTGCTGCGGGTTGTTTATGCTCTCACTCTCCCTCTTAATTAGCACTCAAACAGCGAGTGCAGATGCAGAATCAGATCTGAACAAACTTACAACGACCGTGCTTAGAAGCCTGTTGGCGCGAGGTTACTCCGCTGTGTGTGTCTCTGTGTATGACGATCAATAATTATTCCAAGAACGACGTTTAAAGACGAGTGCTGGATTCTCCTCATCATGCCGTCTCTCTCTCTGTGTGTGTGTGTGTGTGTGTGTGTGTGTGTGTAGGGGGTGGGCCGACAGAGTGCTACACTTCTGTGACCGAAAGAGTGCTAGACTTCTTAGTAGGACGGTGTGTGACCGATAGAGTGCTAGACTTCTAAGTAGGCCAGTGTGTGACCGAGAAATACATTCTTCGCAGCTGTAATAAATTAATTAATGCAAACCGAAATAGCGCGGTTCATTAGAGCGCATTGAACCGTGTATGTGGAACCGAACGGTTCGGTTTTCGGTTGAAAACCGTTGCACCCCTAGCTATAACCCACCGTTTTTTTCATTTTTCATTTTTTTCAAATCCTCAAAAATGATGAAAAACGGCGTGCCATAGTATGCCGTACGATATGGGCTATAGCCCACGGTCCAAAATGATGAGAAACGAGGCTAACTTTTTTTTTCAAAATTTCAAAAAACATGGGCTATAACCCACCGTTTTTTTCATTTTTCATTTTTTTCAAATCCTCAAAAATGATGAAAAACGGCGTGCCATAGTATGCCGTACGATATGGGCTATAGCCCACGGTCCAAAATGATGAGAAACGAGGCTAACTTTTTTTTCCAAAATTTCAAAAAACATGGGCTATAACCCACCGTTTTTTTCATTTTTCATTTTTTTCAAATCCTCAAAAATGATGAAAAACGGCGTGCCATAGTATGCCGTACGATATGGGCTATAGCCCACGGTCCAAAATGATGAGAAACGAGGCTAACTTTTTTTTTCAAAATTTCAAAAAACATGGGCTATAACCCACCGTTTTTTTCATTTTTCATTTTTTTCAAATCCTCAAAAATGATGAAAAACGGCGTGCCATAGTATGCCGTACGATATGGGCTATAGCCCACGGTCCAAAATGATGAGAAACGAGGCTAACTTTTTTTTCCAAAATTTCAAAAAACATGGGCTATAACCCACCGTTTTTTTCATTTTTCATTTTTTTCAAATCCTCAAAAATGATGAAAAACGGCGTGCCATAGTATGCCGTACGATATGGGCTATAGCCCACGGTCCAAAATGATGAGAAACGAGGCTAACTTTTTTTTTCAAAATTTCAAAAAACATGGGCTATAACCCACCGTTTCTTTCATTTATAATTTTTTTCAAATCCTCAAAAATGATGAAAAACGGCGTGCCATAGTATGCCGTACGATATGGGCTATAGCCCACGGTCCAAAATGATGAGAAACGAGGCTATCTTTTTTTTTCAAAATTTCAAAAAACATGGGCTATAACCCACCGTTTTTTTCATTTTTCATTTTTTTCAAATCCTCAAAAATGATGAAAAACGGCGTGCCATAGTATGCCGTACGATATGGGCTATAGCCCACGGTCCAAAATGATGAGAAACGAGGCTAACTTTTTTTTTCAAAATTTCAAAAAACATGGGCTATAACCCACCGTTTTTTTCATTTTTCATTTTTTTCAAATCCTCAAAAATGATGAAAAACGGCGTGCCATAGTATGCCGTACGATATGGGCTATAGCCCACGGTCCAAAATGATGAGAAACGAGGCTAACTTTTTTTTTCAAAATTTCAAAAAACATGGGCTATAACCCACCGTTTTTTTCATTTTTCATTTTTTTCAAATCCTCATAAATGATGAAAAACGGCGTGCCATAGTATGCCGTACGATATGGGCTATAGCCCACGGTCCAAAATGATGAGAAACGAGGCTAACTTTTTTTTTCAAAATTTCTAAAAACATGGGCTATAACCCACCGTTTTTTTCATTTTTCATTTTTTTCAAATCCTCAAAAATGATGAAAAACGGCGTGCCATAGTATGCCGTACGATATGGGCTATAGCCCACGGTCCAAAATGATGAGAAACGAGGCTAACTTTTTTTTTCAAAATTTCAAAAAACATGGGCTATAACCCACCGTTTTTTTCATTTTTCATTTTTTTCAAATCCTCATAAATGATGAAAAACGGCGTGCCATAGTATGCCGTACGATATGGGCTATAGCCCACGGTCCAAAATGATGAGAAACGAGGCTAACTTTTTTTTTCAAAATTTCAAAAAACATGGGCTATAACCCACTGTTTTTTTCATTTTTCATTTTTTTTAAATCCTCAAAAATGATGAAAAACGGCGTGCCATAATATGCCGTACGATATGGGCTATAGCCCACGGTCCAAAATGATGAGAAACGAGGCTAACTTTTTTTTCAAAATTTCAAAAAACATGGGCTATAACCCACCGTTTTTTTCATTTTTCATTTTTTTCAAATCCTCAAAAATGATGAAAAACGGCGTGCCATAGTATGCCGTACGATATGGGCTATAGCCCACGGTCCAAAATGATGAGAAACGAGGCTAACTTTTTTTTTCAAAATTTCAAAAAACATGGGCTATAACCCACCGTTTTTTTCATTTTTCATTTTTTTCAAATCCTCAAAAATGATGAAAAACGGCGTGCCATAGTATGCCGTACGATATGGGCTATAGCCCACGGTCCAAAATGATGAGAAACGAGGCTAACTTTTTTTTTTTCAAAATTTCAAAAAACATGGGCTATAACCCACCGTTTCTTTCATTTTTAATTTTTTTCAAATCCTCAAAAATGATGAAAAACGGCGTGCCATAGTATGCCGTACGATATGGGCTATAGCCCACGGTCCAAAATGATGAGAAACGAGGCTAACTTTTTTTTTCAAAATTTCAAAAAACATGGGCTATAACCCACCGTTTTTTTCATTTTTCATTTTTTTCAAATCCTCAAAAATGATGAAAAACGGCGTGCCATAGTATGCCGTACGATATGGGCTATAGCCCACGGTCCAAAATGATGAGAAACGAGGCTAACTTTTTTTTTCAAAATTTCAAAAAACATGGGCTATAACCCACCGTTTTTTTCATTTTTCATTTTTTTCAAATCCTCAAAAATGATGAAAAACGGCGTGCCATAGTATGCCGTACGATATGGGCTATAGCCCACGGTCCAAAATGATGAGAAACGAGGCTAACTTTTTTTTTCAAAATTTCAAAAAACATGGGCTATAACCCACCGTTTTTTTCATTTTTCATTTTTTTCAAATCCTCAAAAATGATGAAAAACGGCGTGCCATAGTATGCCGTACGATATGGGCTATAGCCTACGGTCCAAAATGATGAGAAACGAGGCTAACTTTTTTTTTCAAAATTTCAAAAAACATGGGCTATAACCCACCGTTTTTTTCATTTTTCATTTTTTTCAAATCCTCAAAAATGATGAAAAACGGCGTGCCATAGTATGCCGTACGATATGGGCTATAGCCCACGGTCCAAAATGATGAGAAACGAGGCTAACTTTCTTTTCAAAATTTCAAAAAACATGGGCTATAACCCACCGTTTTTTTCATTTTTCATTTTTTTCAAATCCTCAAAAATGATGAAAAACGGCATGCCATAGTATGCCGTACGATATGGGCTATAGCCCACGGTCCAAAATGATGAGAAACGAGGCTAACTTTTTTTTTCAAAATTTCAAAAAACATGGGCTATAACCCACCGTTTTTTTCATTTTTCATTTTTTTCAGATCCTCAAAAATGATGAAAAACGGCGTGCCATAGTATGCCGTACGATATGGGCTATAGCCCACGGTCCAAAATGATGAGAAACGAGGCTAACTTTTTTTTTCAAAATTTCAAAAAACATGGGCTATAACCCACCGTTTTTTTCATTTTTCATTTTTTTCAAATCCTCAAAAATGATGAAAAACGGCGTGCCATAGTATGCCGTACGATATGGGCTATAGCCCACGGTCCAAAATGATGAGAAACGAGGCTAACTTTTTTTTTCAAAATTTCAAAAAACATGGGCTATAACCCACCGTTTTTTTCATTTTTCATTTTTTTCAAATCCTCATAAATGATGAAAAACGGCGTGCCATAGTATGCCGTACGATATGGGCTATAGCCCACGGTCCAAAATGATGAGAAACGAGGCTAACTTCTTTTTTTCAAAATTTCAAAAAACATGGGCTATAACCCACTGTTTTTTTCATTTTTCATTTTTTTTAAATCCTCAAAAATGATGAAAAACGGCGTGCCATAGTATGCCGTACGATATGGGCTATAGCCCACGGTCCAAAATGATGAGAAACGAGGCTAACTTTTTTTTCAAAATTTCAAAAAACATGGGCTATAACCCACCGTTTTTTTCATTTTTCATTTTTTTCAAATCCTCAAAAATGATGAAAAACGGCGTGCCATAGTATGCCGTACGATATGGGCTATAGCCCACGGTCCAAAATGATGAGAAACGAGGCTAACTTTTTTTTTCAAAATTTCAAAAAACATGGGCTATAACCCACCGTTTCTTTCATTTTTCATTTTTTTCAAATCCTCAAAAATGATGAAAAACGGCGTGCCATAGTATGCCGTACGATATGGGCTATAGCCCACGGTCCAAAATGATGAGAAACGAGGCTAACTTTTTTTTTCAAAATTTCAAAAAACATGGGCTATAACCCACCGTTTCTTTCATTTTTAATTTTTTTCAAATCCTCAAAAATGATGAAAAACGGCGTGCCATAGTATGCCGTACGATATGGGCTATAGCCCACGGTCCAAAATGATGAGAAACGAGGCTAACTTTTTTTTTCAAAATTTCAAAAAACATGGGCTATAACCCACCGTTTTTTTCATTTTTCATTTTTTTCAAATCCTCAAAAATGATGAAAAACGGCGTGCCATAGTATGCCGTACGATATGGGCTATAGCCCACGGTCCAAAATGATGAGAAACGAGGCTAACTTTTTTTTTCAAAATTTCAAAAAACATGGGCTATAACCCACCGTTTTTTTCATTTTTCATTTTTTTCAAATCCTCATAAATGATGAAAAACGGCGTGCCATAGTATGCCGTACGATATGGGCTATAGCCCACGGTCCAAAATGATGAGAAACGAGGCTAACTTCTTTTTTTCAAAATTTCAAAAAACATGGGCTATAACCCACTGTTTTTTTCATTTTTCATTTTTTTTAAATCCTCAAAAATGATGAAAAACGGCGTGCCATAGTATGCCGTACGATATGGGCTATAGCCCACGGTCCAAAATGATGAGAAACGAGGCTAACTTTTTTTTCAAAATTTCAAAAAACATGGGCTATAACCCACCGTTTTTTTCATTTTTCATTTTTTTCAAATCCTCAAAAATGATGAAAAACGGCGTGCCATAGTATGCCGTACGATATGGGCTATAGCCCACGGTCCAAAATGATGAGAAACGAGGCTAACTTTTTTTTTCAAAATTTCAAAAAACATGGGCTATAACCCACCGTTTCTTTCATTTTTCATTTTTTTCAAATCCTCAAAAATGATGAAAAACGGCGTGCCATAGTATGCCGTACGATATGGGCTATAGCCCACGGTCCAAAATGATGAGAAACGAGGCTAACTTTTTTTTTCAAAATTTCAAAAAACATGGGCTATAACCCACCGTTTCTTTCATTTTTAATTTTTTTCAAATCCTCAAAAATGATGAAAAACGGCGTGCCATAGTATGCCGTACGATATGGGCTATAGCCCACGGTCCAAAATGATGAGAAACGAGGCTAACTTTTTTTTTCAAAATTTCAAAAAACATGGGCTATAACCCACCGTTTTTTTCATTTTTCATTTTTTTCAAATCCTCAAAAATGATGAAAAACGGCGTGCCATAGTATGCCGTACGATATGGGCTATAGCCCACGGTCCAAAATGATGAGAAACGAGGCTAACTTTTTTTTTCAAAATTTCAAAAAACATGGGCTATAACCCACCGTTTTTTTCATTTTTCATTTTTTTCAAATCCTCAAAAATGATGAAAAACGGCGTGCCATAGTATGCCGTACGATATGGGCTATAGCCCACGGTCCAAAATGATGAGAAACGAGGCTAACTTTTTTTTTCAAAATTTCAAAAAACATGGGCTATAACCCATCGTTTTTTTCATTTTTCATTTTTTTCAAATCCTCAAAAATGATGAAAAACGGCGTGCCATAGTATGCCGTACGATATGGGCTATAGCCCACGGTCCAAAATGATGAGAAACGAGGCTAACTTTTTTTTTCAAAATTTCAAAAAACATGGGCTATAACCCACCGTTTTTTTCATTTTTCATTTTTTTCAAATCCTCAAAAATGATGAAAAACGGCGTGCCATAGTATGCCGTACGATATGGGCTATAGCCCACGGTCCAAAATGATGAGAAACGAGGCTAACTTTTTTTTTCAAAATTTCAAAAAACATGGGCTATAACCCACCGTTTTTTTCATTTTTCATTTTTTTCAAATCCTCAAAAATGATGAAAAACGGCGTGCCATAGTATGCCGTACGATATGGGCTATAGCCCACGGTCCAAAATGATGAGAAACGAGGCTAACTTTTTTTTCCAAAATTTCAAAAAACATGGGCTATAACCCACCGTTTTTTTCATTTTTCATTTTTTTCAAATCCTCAAAAATGATGAAAAACGGCGTGCCATAGTATGCCGTACGATATGGGCTATAGCCCACGGTCCAAAATGATGAGAAACGAGGCTAACTTTTTTTTTCAAAATTTCAAAAAACATGGGCTATAACCCACCGTTTTTTTTCATTTTTCATTTTTTTCAAATCCTCAAAAATGATGAAAAACGGCGTGCCATAGTATGCCGTACGATATGGGCTATAGCCCACGGTCCAAAATGATGAGAAACGAGGCTAACTTTTTTTTCCAAAATTTCAAAAAACATGGGCTATAACCCACCGTTTTTTTCATTTTTCATTTTTTTCAAATCCTCAAAAATGATGAAAAACGGCGTGCCATAGTATGCCGTACGATATGGGCTATAGCCCACGGTCCAAAATGATGAGAAACGAGGCTAACTTTTTTTTTCAAAATTTCAAAAAACATGGGCTATAACCCACCGTTTTTTTTCATTTTTCATTTTTTTCAAATCCTCAAAAATGATGAAAAACGGCATGCCATAGTATGCCGTACGATATGGGCTATAGCCCACGGTCCAAAATGATGAGAAACGAGGCTAACTTTTTTTTCCAAAATTTCAAAAAACATGGGCTATAACCCACCGTTTTTTTCATTTTTCATTTTTTTCAAATCCTCAAAAATGATGAAAAACGGCGTGCCATTACTATGGCACGCCGTTTTTCATCATTTTTGATTTTTTGATTTTTTGATTTTGGCTATAACCCACCGTTTTTTTTCATTTTTCATTTTTTTCAAATCCTCAAAAATGATGAAAAACGGCGTGCCATAGTATGCCGTACGATATGGGCTATAGCCCACGGTCCAAAATGATGAGAAACGAGGCTAACTTTTTTTTCCAAAATTTCAAAAAACATGGGCTATAACCCACCGTTTTTTTCATTTTTCATTTTTTTCAAATCCTCAAAAATGATGAAAAACGGCGTGCCATAGTATGCCGTACGATATGGGCTATAGCCCACGGTCCAAAATGATGAGAAACGAGGCTAACTTTTTTTTTCAAAATTTCAAAAAACATGGGCTATAACCCACCGTTTCTTTCATTTATAATTTTTTTCAAATCCTCAAAAATGATGAAAAACGGCGTGCCATAGTATGCCGTACGATATGGGCTATAGCCCACGGTCCAAAATGATGAGAAACGAGGCTAACTTTTTTTTTCAAAATTTCAAAAAACATGGGCTATAACCCACCGTTTTTTTCATTTTTCATTTTTTTCAAATCCTCAAAAATGATGAAAAACGGCGTGCCATAGTATGCCGTACGATATGGGCTATAGCCCACGGTCCAAAATGATGAGAAACGAGGCTAACTTTTTTTTTCAAAATTTCAAAAAACATGGGCTATAACCCACCGTTTTTTTCATTTTTCATTTTTTTCAGATCCTCAAAAATGATGAAAAACGGCGTGCCATAGTATGCCGTACGATATGGGCTATAGCCCACGGTCCAAAATGATGAGAAACGAGGCTAACTTTTTTTTTCAAAATTTCAAAAAACATGGGCTATAACCCACCGTTTTTTTCATTTTTCATTTTTTTCAAATCCTCAAAAATGATGAAAAACGGCGTGCCATAGTATGCCGTACGATATGGGCTATAGCCCACGGTCCAAAATGATGAGAAACGAGGCTAACTTTTTTTTTCAAAATTTCAAAAAACATGGGCTATAACCCACCGTTTTTTTCATTTTTCATTTTTTTCAAATCCTCATAAATGATGAAAAACGGCGTGCCATAGTATGCCATACGATATGGGCTATAGCCCACGGTCCAAAATGATGAGAAACGAGGCTAACTTTTTTTTTCAAAATTTCAAAAAACATGGGCTATAACCCACTGTTTTTTTCATTTTTCATTTTTTTTAAATCCTCAAAAATGATGAAAAACGGCGTGCCATAGTATGCCGTACGATATGGGCTATAGCCCACGGTCCAAAATGATGAGAAACGAGGCTAACTTTTTTTTCAAAATTTCAAAAAACATGGGCTATAACCCACCGTTTTTTTCATTTTTCATTTTTTTCAAATCCTCAAAAATGATGAAAAACGGCGTGCCATAGTATGCCGTACGATATGGGCTATAGCCCACGGTCCAAAAAGATGAGAAACGAGGCTAACTTTTTTTTCCAAAATTTCAAAAAACATGGGCTATAACCCACCGTTTTTTTCATTTTTCATTTTTTTCAAATCCTCAAAAATGATGAAAAACGGCGTGCCATAGTATGCCGTACGATATGGGCTATAGCCCACGGTCCAAAATGATGAGAAACGAGGCTAACTTTTTTTTTCAAAATTTCAAAAAACATGGGCTATAACCCACCGTTTTTTTTCATTTTTCATTTTTTTCAAATCCTCAAAAATGATGAAAAACGGCATGCCATAGTATGCCGTACGATATGGGCTATAGCCCACGGTCCAAAATGATGAGAAACGAGGCTAACTTTTTTTTCCAAAATTTCAAAAAACATGGGCTATAACCCACCGTTTTTTTCATTTTTCATTTTTTTCAAATCCTCAAAAATGATGAAAAACGGCGTGCCATAGTATGCCGTACGATATGGGCTATAGCCCACGGTCCAAAATGATGAGAAACGAGGCTAACTTTTTTTTTCAAAATTTCAAAAAACATGGGCTATAACCCACCGTTTTTTTCATTTTTCATTTTTTTCAAATCCTCAAAAATGATGAAAAACGGCGTGCCATAGTATGCCGTACGATATGGGCTATAGCCCACGGTCCAAAATGATGAGAAACGAGGCTAACTTTTTTTTCCAAAATTTCAAAAAACATGGGCTATAACCCACCGTTTTTTTCATTTTTCATTTTTTTCAAATCCTCAAAAATGATGAAAAACGGCGTGCCATAGTATGCCGTACGATATGGGCTATAGCCCACGGTCCAAAATGATGAGAAACGAGGATAACTTTTTTTTTCAAAATTTCAAAAAACATGGGCTATAACCCACCGTTTTTTTCATTTTTCATTTTTTTCAAATCCTCAAAAATGATGAAAAACGCCGTGCCATAGTATGCCGTACGATATGGGCTATAGCCCACGGTCCAAAATGATGAGAAACGAGGCTAACTTTTTTTTTCAAAATTTCAAAAAACATGGGCTATAACCCACCGTTTTTTTCATTTTTCATTTTTTTCAAATCCTCATAAATGATGAAAAACGGCGTGCCATAGTATGCCGTACGATATGGGCTATAGCCCACGGTCCAAAATGATGAGAAACGAGGCTAACTTTTTTTTTTAAAAATTCAAAAAACATGGGCTATAACCCACTGTTTTTTTCATTTTTCATTTTTTTCAAATCCTCAAAAATGATGAAAAACGGCGTGCCATAGTATGCCGTACGATATGGGCTATAGCCCACGGTCCAAAATGATGAGAAACGAGGCTAACTTTTTTTTCAAAATTTCAAAAAACATGGGCTATAACCCACCGTTTTTTTCATTTTTCATTTTTTTCAAATCCTCAAAAATGATGAAAAACGGCGTGCCATAGTATGCCGTACGATATGGGCTATAGCCCACGGTCCAAAATGATGAGAAACGAGGCTAACTTTTTTTTCCAAAATTTCAAAAAACATGGGCTATAACCCACCGTTTTTTTTCATTTTTCATTTTTTTCAAATCCTCAAAAATGATGAAAAACGGCGTGCCATAGTATGCCGTACGATATGGGCTATAGCCCACGGTCCAAAATGATGAGAAACGAGGCTAACTTTTTTTTTCAAAATTTCAAAAAACATGGGCTATAACCCACCGTTTTTTTCATTTTTCATTTTTTTCAAATCCTCAAAAATGATGAAAAACGGCGTGCCATAGTATGCCGTACGATATGGGCTATAGCCCACGGTCCAAAATGATGAGAAACGAGGCTAACTTTTTTTTCCAAAATTTCAAAAAACATGGGCTATAACCCACCGTTTTTTTCATTTTTCATTTTTTTCAAATCCTCAAAAATGATGAAAAACGGCGTGCCATAGTATGCCGTACGATATGGGCTATAGCCCACGGTCCAAAATGATGAGAAACGAGGCTAACTTTTTTTTTCAAAATTTCAAAAAACATGGGCTATAACCCACCGTTTCTTTCATTTATAATTTTTTTCAAATCCTCAAAAATGATGAAAAACGGCGTGCCATAGTATGCCGTACGATATGGGCTATAGCCCACGGTCCAAAATGATGAGAAACGAGGCTAACTTTTTTTTTCAAAATTTCAAAAAACATGGGCTATAACCCACCGTTTTTTTCATTTTTCATTTTTTTCAAATCCTCAAAAATGATGAAAAACGGCGTGCCATAGTATGCCGTACGATATGGGCTATAGCCCACGGTCCAAAATGATGAGAAACGAGGCTAACTTTTTTTTTCAAAATTTCAAAAAACATGGGCTATAACCCACCGTTTTTTTCATTTTTCATTTTTTTCAGATCCTCAAAAATGATGAAAAACGGCGTGCCATAGTATGCCGTACGATATGGGCTATAGCCCACGGTCCAAAATGATGAGAAACGAGGCTAACTTTTTTTTTCAAAATTTCAAAAAACATGGGCTATAACCCACCGTTTTTTTCATTTTTCATTTTTTTCAAATCCTCATAAATGATGAAAAACGGCGTGCCATAGTATGCCGTACGATATGGGCTATAGCCCACGGTCCAAAATGATGAGAAACGAGGCTAACTTTTTTTTTCAAAATTTCAAAAAACATGGGCTATAACCCACTGTTTTTTTCATTTTTCATTTTTTTTAAATCCTCAAAAATGATGAAAAACGGCGTGCCATAGTATGCCGTACGATATGGGCTATAGCCCACGGTCCAAAATGATGAGAAACGAGGCTAACTTTTTTTTCAAAATTTCAAAAAACATGGGCTATAACCCACCGTTTTTTTCATTTTTCATTTTTTTCAAATCCTCAAAAATGATGAAAAACGGCGTGCCATAGTATGCCGTACGATATGGGCTATAGCCCACGGTCCAAAATGATGAGAAACGAGGCTAACTTTTTTTTTCAAAATTTCAAAAAACATGGGCTATAACCCACCGTTTTTTTCATTTTTCATTTTTTTCAAATCCTCAAAAATGATGAAAAACGGCGTGCCATAGTATGCCGTACGATATGGGCTATAGCCCACGGTCCAAAAAGATGAGAAACGAGGCTAACTTTTTTTTTCAAAATTTCAAAAAACATGGGCTATAACCCACCGTTTCTTTCATTTTTAATTTTTTTCAAATCCTCAAAAATGATGAAAAACGGCGTGCCATAGTATGCCGTACGATATGGGCTATAGCCCACGGTCCAAAATGATGAGAAACGAGGCTAACTTTTTTTTTCAAAATTTCAAAAAACATGGGCTATAACCCACTGTTTTTTTCATTTTTCATTTTTTTCAAATCCTCAAAAATGATGAAAAACGGCGTGCCATAGTATGCCGTACGATATGGGCTATAGCCCACGGTCCAAAATGATGAGAAACGAGGCTAACTTTTTTTTTCAAAATTTCAAAAAACATGGGCTATAACCCACCGTTTTTTTCATTTTTCATTTTTTTCAAATCCTCAAAAATGATGAAAAACGGCGTGCCATAGTATGCCGTACGATATGGGCTATAGCCCACGGTCCAAAATGATGAGAAACGAGGCTAACTTTTTTTTTCAAAATTTCAAAAAACATGGGCTATAACCCACCGTTTTTTTCATTTTTCATTTTTTTCAAATCCTCAAAAATGATGAAAAACGGCGTGCCATAGTATGCCGTACGATATGGGCTATAGCCCACGGTCCAAAATGATGAGAAACGAGGCTAACTTTTTTTTTCAAAATTTCAAAAAACATGGGCTATAACCCACCGTTTTTTTCATTTTTCATTTTTTTCAAATCCTCAAAAATGATGAAAAACGGCGTGCCATAGTATGCCGTACGATATGGGCTATAGCCCACGGTCCAAAATGATGAGAAACGAGGCTAACTTTTTTTTTCAAAATTTCAAAAAACATGGGCTATAACCCACCGTTTTTTTCATTTTTCATTTTTTTCAAATCCTCATAAATGATGAAAAACGGCGTGCCATAGTATGCCGTACGATATGGGCTATAGCCCACGGTCCAAAATGATGAGAAACGAGGCTAACTTTTTTTTTCAAAATTTCAAAAAACATGGGCTATAACCCACTGTTTTTTTCATTTTTCATTTTTTTAAATCCTCAAAAATGATGAAAAACGGCGTGCCATAGTATGCCGTACGATATGGGCTATAGCCCACGGTCCAAAATGATGAGAAACGAGGCTAACTTTTTTTTCAAAATTTCAAAAAACATGGGCTATAACCCACCGTTTTTTTCATTTTTCATTTTTTTCAAATCCTCAAAAATGATGAAAAACGGCGTGCCATAGTATGCCGTACGATATGGGCTATAGCCCACGGTCCAAAATGATGAGAAACGAGGCTAACTTTTTTTTTCAAAATTTCAAAAAACATGGGCTATAACCCACCGTTTTTTTCATTTTTCATTTTTTTCAAATCCTCAAAAATGATGAAAAACGGCGTGCCATAGTATGCCGTACGATATGGGCTATAGCCCACGGTCCAAAAAGATGAGAAACGAGGCTAACTTTTTTTTTCAAAATTTCAAAAAACATGGGCTATAACCCACCGTTTCTTTCATTTTTAATTTTTTTCAAATCCTCAAAAATGATGAAAAACGGCGTGCCATAGTATGCCGTACGATATGGGCTATAGCCCACGGTCCAAAATGATGAGAAACGAGGCTAACTTTTTTTTTCAAAATTTCAAAAAACATGGGCTATAACCCACTGTTTTTTTCATTTTTCATTTTTTTCAAATCCTCAAAAATGATGAAAAACGGCGTGCCATAGTATGCCGTACGATATGGGCTATAGCCCACGGTCCAAAATGATGAGAAACGAGGCTAACTTTTTTTTTCAAAATTTCAAAAAACATGGGCTATAACCCACCGTTTTTTTCATTTTTCATTTTTTTCAAATCCTCAAAAATGATGAAAAACGGCGTGCCATAGTATGCCGTACGATATGGGCTATAGCCCACGGTCCAAAATGATGAGAAACGAGGCTAACTTTTTTTTTCAAAATTTCAAAAAACATGGGCTATAACCCACCGTTTTTTTCATTTTTCATTTTTTTCAAATCCTCAAAAATGATGAAAAACGGCGTGCCATAGTATGCCGTACGATATGGGCTATAGCCCACGGTCCAAAATGATGAGAAACGAGGCTAACTTTTTTTTTCAAAATTTCAAAAAACATGGGCTATAACCCACCGTTTTTTTCATTTTTCATTTTTTTCAAATCCTCAAAAATGATGAAAAACGGCGTGCCATAGTATGCCGTACGATATGGGCTATAGCCCACGGTCCAAAATGATGAGAAACGAGGCTAACTTTCTTTTCAAAATTTCAAAAAACATGGGCTATAACCCACCGTTTTTTTCATTTTTCATTTTTTTCAAATCCTCAAAAATGATGAAAAACGGCATGCCATAGTATGCCGTACGATATGGGCTATAGCCCACGGTCCAAAATGATGAGAAACGAGGCTAACTTTTTTTTTCAAAATTTCAAAAAACATGGGCTATAACCCACCGTTTTTTTCATTTTTCATTTTTTTCAAATCCTCATAAATGATGAAAAACGGCGTGCCATAGTATGCCGTACGATATGGGCTATAGCCCACGGTCCAAAATGATGAGAAACGAGGCTAACTTTTTTTTTCAAAATTTTAAAAAACATGGGCTATAACCCACTGTTTTTTTCATTTTTCATTTTTTTTAAATCCTCAAAAATGATGAAAAACGGCGTGCCATAGTATGCCGTACGATATGGGCTATAGCCCACGGTCCAAAATGATGAGAAACGAGGCAAACTTTTTTTTCAAAATTTCAAAAAACATGGGCTATAACCCACCGTTTTTTTCATTTTTCATTTTTTTCAAATCCTCAAAAATGATGAAAAACGGCGTGCCATAGTATGCCGTACGATATGGGCTATAGCCCACGGTCCAAAATGATGAGAAACGAGGCTAACTTTTTTTTTCAAAATTTCAAAAAACATGGGCTATAACCCACCGTTTTTTTCATTTTTCATTTTTTTCAAATCCTCAAAAATGATGAAAAACGGCGTGCCATAGTATGCCGTACGATATGGGCTATAGCCCACGGTCCAAAATGATGAGAAACGAGGCTAACTTTTTTTTTCAAAATTTCAAAAAACATGGGCTATAACCCACCGTTTCTTTCATTTTTAATTTTTTTCAAATCCTCAAAAATGATGAAAAACGGCGTGCCATAGTATGCCGTACGATATGGGCTATAGCCCACGGTCCAAAATGATGAGAAACGAGGCTAACTTTTTTTTTCAAAATTTCAAAAAACATGGGCTATAACCCACCGTTTTTTTCATTTTTCATTTTTTTCAAATCCTCAAAAATGATGAAAAACGGCGTGCCATAGTATGCCGTACGATATGGGCTATAGCCCACGGTCCAAAATGATGAGAAACGAGGCTAACTTTTTTTTTCAAATTTTCAAAAAACATGGGCTATAACCCACCGTTTTTTTCATTTTTCATTTTTTTCAAATCCTCAAAAATGATGAAAAACGGCGTGCCATAGTATGCCGTACGATATGGGCTATAGCCCACGGTCCAAAATGATGAGAAACGAGGCTAACTTTTTTTTTCAAAATTTCAAAAAACATGGGCTATAACCCACCGTTTTTTTCATTTTTCATTTTTTTCAAATCCTCAAAAATGATGAAAAACGGCGTGCCATAGTATGCCGTACGATATGGGCTATAGCCCACGGTCCAAAATGATGAGAAACGAGGCTAACTTTTTTTTTCAAAATTTCAAAAAACATGGGCTATAACCCACCGTTTTTTTCATTTTTCATTTTTTTCAAATCCTCAAAAATGATGAAAAACGCCGTGCCATAGTATGCCGTACGATATGGGCTATAGCCCACGGTCCAAAATGATGAGAAACGAGGCTAACTTTTTTTTTCAAAATTTCAAAAAACATGGGCTATAACCCACCGTTTTTTTCATTTTTCATTTTTTTCAAATCCTCATAAATGATGAAAAACGGCGTGCCATAGTATGCCGTACGATATGGGCTATAGCCCACGGTCCAAAATGATGAGAAACGAGGCTAACTTTTTTTTTAAAAATTTCAAAAAACATGGGCTATAACCCACTGTTTTTTTCATTTTTCATTTTTTTCAAATCCTCAAAAATGATGAAAAACGGCGTGCCATAGTATGCCGTACGATATGGGCTATAGCCCACGGTCCAAAATGATGAGAAACGAGGCTAACTTTTTTTTCAAAATTTCAAAAAACATGGGCTATAACCCACCGTTTTTTTCATTTTTCATTTTTTTCAAATCCTCAAAAATGATGAAAAACGGCGTGCCATAGTATGCCGTACGATATGGGCTATAGCCCACGGTCCAAAATGATGAGAAACGAGGCTAACTTTTTTTTCCAAAATTTCAAAAAACATGGGCTATAACCCACCGTTTTTTTCATTTTTCATTTTTTTCAAATCCTCAAAAATGATGAAAAACGGCGTGCCATAGTATGCC
Source organism: Protomyctophum bolini (assembly GCF_963924005.1). Lineage (NCBI taxonomy): Eukaryota > Metazoa > Chordata > Actinopteri > Myctophiformes > Myctophidae > Protomyctophum > Protomyctophum bolini. Next base: position 33,179,098 of record NC_137863.1, on the reverse strand, counting down.
GTACGATATGGGCTATAGCCCACGGTCCAAAATGCTGAGAAACGAGGCTAACTTTTTTTTTCAAAATTTCAAAAAACATGGGCTATAACCCACCGTTTTTTTCATTTTTCATTTTTTTCAAATCCTCAAAAATGATGAAAAACGGCGTGCCATAGTATGCCGTACGATATGGGCTATAGCCCACGGTCCAAAATGATGAGAAACGAGGCTAACTTTTTTTTCCAAAATTTCAAAAAACATGGGCTATAACCCACCGTTTTTTTCATTTTTCATTTTTTTTAAATCCTCAAAAATGATGAAAAACGGCGTGCCATAGTATGCCGTACGATATGGGCTATAGCCCACGGTCCAAAATGATGAGAAACGAGGCTAACTTTTTTTTTCAAAATTTCAAAAAACATGGGCTATAACCCACCGTTTCTTTCATTTATAATTTTTTTCAAATCCTCAAAAATGATGAAAAACGGCGTGCCATAGTATGCCGTACGATATGGGCTATAGCCCACGGTCCAAAATGATGAGAAACGAGGCTAACTTTTTTTTTCAAAATTTCAAAAAACATGGGCTATAACCCACCGTTTTTTTCATTTTTCATTTTTTTCAAATCCTCAAAAATGATGAAAAACGGCGTGCCATAGTATGCCGTACGATATGGGCTATAGCCCACGGTCCAAAATGATGAGAAACGAGGCTAACTTTTTTTTTCAAAATTTCAAAAAACATGGGCTATAACCCACCGTTTTTTTCATTTTTCATTTTTTTCAGATCCTCAAAAATGATGAAAAACGGCGTGCCATAGTATGCCGTACGATATGGGCTATAGCCCACGGTCCAAAATGATGAGAAACGAGGCTAACTTTTTTTTTCTAAATTTCAAAAAACATGGGCTATAACCCACCGTTTTTTTCATTTTTCATTTTTTTCAAATCCTCAAAAATGATGAAAAACGGCGTGCCATAGTATGCCGTACGATATGGGCTATAGCCCACGGTCCAAAATGATGAGAAACGAGGCTAACTTTTTTTTTCAAAATTTCAAAAAACATGGGCTATAACCCACCGTTTTTTTCATTTTTCATTTTTTTCAAATCCTCATAAATGATGAAAAACGGCGTGCCATAGTATGCCGTACGATATGGGCTATAGCCCACGGTCCAAAATGATGAGAAACGAGGCTAACTTTTTTTTTCAAACTAACTTTTTTTTTCAAAATTTCAAAAACATGGGCTATAACCCATCGTTTTTTTTCATTTTTCATTTTTTTCAAATCCTCAAAAATGATGAAAAACGGCGTGCCATAGTATGCCGTACGATATGGGCTATAGCCCACGGTCCAAAATGATGAGAAACGAGGCTAACTTTTTTTTTCAACATTTCAAAAAACATGGGCTATAACCCACCGTTTTTTTCATTTTTCATTTTTTTCAAATCCTCAAAAATGATGAAAAACGGCGTGCCATAGTATGCCGTACGATATGGGCTATAGCCCACGGTCCAAAATGATGAGAAACGAGGCTAACTTTTTTTTTCAAAATTTCAAAAAACATGGGCTATAACCCACCGTTTTTTTCATTTTTCATTTTTTCAAATCCTCAAAAATGATGAAAAACGGCGTGCCATAGTATGCCGTACGATATGGGCTATAGCCCACGGTCCAAAATGATGAGAAACGAGGCTAACTTTTTTTTCCAAAATTTCAAAAAACATGGGCTATAACCCACCGTTTTTTTCATTTTTCATTTTTTTCAAATCCTCAAAAATGATGAAAAACGGCGTGCCATAGTATGCCGTACGATATGGGCTATAGCCCACGGTCCAAAATGATGAGAAACGAGGCTAACTTTTTTTTTCAAAATTTCAAAAAACATGGGCTATAACCCTACCGTTTTTTTCATTTTTCATTTTTTTCAAATCCTCAAAAATGATGAAAAACGGCGTGCCATAGTATGCCGTACGATATGGGCTATAGCCCACGGTCCAAAATGATGAGAAACGAGGCTAACTTTTTTTTTCAAAATTTCAAAAAACATGGGCTATAACCCATCGTTTTTTTTCATTTTTCATTTTTTTCAAATCCTCAAAATGATGAAAAACGGCGTGCCATAGTATGCCGTACGATATGGGCTATAGCCCACGGTCCAAAATGATGAGAAACGAGGCTAACTTTTTTTTTCAACATTTCAAAAACATGGGCTATAACCCACCGTTTTTTTCATTTTCATTTTTTTCAAATCCTCAAAAATGATGAAAAACGGCGTGCCATAGTATGCCGTACGATATGGGCTATAGCCACGGTCCAAAATGATGAGAAACGAGGCTAACTTTTTTTTTCAAAATTTCAAAAAACATGGGCTATAACCCACCGTTTTTTTCATTTTTCATTTTTTTCAAATCCTCAAAATGATGAAAAACGGCGTGCCATAGTATGCCGTACGATATGGGCTATAGCCCACGGTCCAAAATGATGAGAAACGAGGCTAACTTTTTTTTTCAAAATTTCAAAAACATGGGCTATTACCCACCGTTTTTTTCATTTTTCATTTTTTTCAAATCCTCAAAAATGATGAAAAACGGCGTGCCATAGTATGCCGTACGATATGGACTATAGCCCACGGTAGAAACAAGGCTAACTTTTTTTTTCAAATTTCAAAAAACATGGGCTATAACCCACCGTTTTTTTCACTTTTTCATTTTTTTCAAATCCTCAAAATGATGAAAAACGGCGTGCCATAGTATGCCGTACGATATGGGCTATAGCCCACGGTCCAAAATGATGAGAAACGAGGCTAACTTTTTTTTTCAAAATTTCAAAAAACATGGGCTATAACCCACCGTTTTTTCATTTTTCATTTTTTTCAATCCTCAAAAATGATGAAAAACGGCGTGCCATAGTATGCCGTACGATTATGGGCTATAGCCCACGGTCCAAAATGATGATTACGAGGCTAACTTTTTTTTTCAAAATTTCAAAAAACATGGGCTATATACCCACCGTTTTTTTAATTTTTCATTTTTTTTCAAATCCTCAAAAATGATGAAAAACGGCGTGCTATAGTATGCCGTACGATATGGGCTATAGCCATGGTCCAAAATGATGAGAAACGAGGATAACTTTTTTTTTCAAAATTTCAAAAAACATGGGCTATAACCCATCGTTTTTTTCATTTTTTTCAAATCCTCAAAAATGATGAAAAACGGCGTGCTATAGTATGCCGTACGATATGGGCTATAGCCCATGGTCCAAAATGATGAGAAACGAGGATAACGTTTTTTTCCAAAATTTCAAAAAACATGGGCTATAACCCACCGTTTTTTTCATTTTTCATTTTTTTCAAATCCTCAAAAATGATGAAAAACGGCGTGCCATAGTATGCCGTACGATATGGGCTATAGCCCACGGTCCAAAATGATGATAAACGAGGCTAACTTTTTTTTCAAAATTTCAAAAACATGGGCTATAACCCACCGTTTTTTTTCATTTTTCATTTTTTCAAATCCTCAAAAATGATGAAAAACGGCGTGCCATAGTATGCCGTACGATATGGGCTATAGCCCACGGTCCAAAATGATGAGAAACGAGGCTAGACTTTTTTTTTCAAAATTTCAAAAAACATGGGCTATAACCCACCGTTTTTTTAATTTTTAATTTTTTTCAAATCCTCAAAAATGATGAAAAACGGCGTGCCATAGTATGCCGTACGATATGGGCTATAGCCCACGGTCCAAATGATGAGAAACGAGGCTAACTTTTTTTTCAAAATTTCAAAAACATGGGCTATAACCCATCGTTTTTTTCATTTTTCATTTTTTTGAAATCCTCAAAAATGATGAAAAACGGCGTGCCATAGTATGCCGTACGATATGGCTATAGTCCACGGTCCAAAATGATGAGAAACGAGGCTAACTTTTTTTTTCAAAATTTCAAAAAACATGGGCTATAACCCACCGTTTTTTTCATTTTTCATTTTTTTCAAATCCTCAAAAATGATGAAAAACGGCGTTGCCATAGTATGCCGTACGATATGGGCTATAGCCCACGGTCCAAAATGATGAGAAACGAGGCTAACTTTTTTTTCAAATTTCAAAAAACATGGGCTATAACCCACCGTTTTTTCATTTTTCATTTTTTTCAAATCCTCAAAAATGATGAAAAACGGCGTGCCATAGTATGCCGTACGATATGGGCTATAGCCCACGGTCCAAAATGATGAGAAACGAGGGCTAACTTTTTTTTTCAAATTTTCAAAAAACATGGGCTATAACCCACCGTTTTTTTTTCATTTTTCATTTTTTCAAATCCTCAAAAATGATGAAAAACGGCGTGCCATAGTATGCCGTACGATATGGGCTATAGCCCACGGTCCAAAATGATGAGAAACGAGGGCTAACTTTTTTCTTTCAAATTTCAAAAAACATGGGCTATAACCCACCGTTTTTTTAATTTTAATTTTTTCAAATCCTCAAAAATGATGAAAAACGGCGTGCCATAGTATGCCGTACGATATGGGCTATAGCCCACGGTCCCAAAATTGATGAGAACGAGGCTAACTTTTTTTTTCAAAATTTCAAAAAACATGGGCTATAACCCACCGTTTTTTTTCATTTTTCATTTTTTTCAAATCCTCAAAAAATGATGAAAAACGGCGTGCCATAGTATGCCGTACGATATGGGCTATAGCCCACGGTCCAAAATGATGAGAAACGAGGCTAACTTTTTTTTTCAAAATTTCAAAAAACATGGGCTATAACCCACCGTTTTTTTCATTTTTCATTTTTTTCAAATCCTCAAAAATGATGAAAAACGGCGTGCCATAGTATGCCGTACGATATGGGCTATAGCCCACGGTCCAAAATGATGAGAAACGAGGCTAACTTTTTTTTTCAAATTCTCAAAAAACATGGGCTATAACCCACCGTTTTTTTCATTTTTCATTTTTTTCAAATCCTCAAAAATGATGAAAAACGGCGTGCCATAGTATGCCGTACGATATGGGCTATAGCCCACAGGTCCAAAATGATGAGAAACGAGGCTAACTTTTTTTTTCAAAATTTCAAAAAACATGGGCTATAACCCACCGTTTTTTTCATTTTTCATTTTTTCAAATCCTCAAAAATGATGAAAAACGGCGTGCCATAGTATGCCGTACGATATGGGCTATAGCCCACGGTCCAAAATGATGAGAAACGAGGCTAACTTTTTTTTCAAAATTTCAAAAAACATGGGCTATAACCCACCGTTTTTTTCATTTTTCATTTTTTTCAAATCCTCAAAAATGATGAAAAACGGCGTGCCATAGTATGCCATACGATATGGGCTATAGCCCACGGTCCAAAATGATGAGAAACGAGGCTAACTTTTTTTTTCAAAATTTCAAAAAACATGGGCTATAACCCATCGTTTTTTTTCATTTTTCATTTTTTTGAAATCCTCAAAAATGATGAAAACGGCGTGCCATAGTATGCCGTACGATATGGGCTATAGCCCACGGTCCAAAATGATGAGAAACGAGGCTAACTTTTTTTTTCAAAATTTCAAAAAACATGGGCTATAACCCATCGTTTTTTTTTTTCATTTTTCGTTTTTTTCAAATCCTCAAAAATGATGAAAAACGGCGTGCCATAGTATGCCGTACGATATGGGCTATAGCCCACGGTCCAAAATGATGAGAAACGAGGCTAACTTTTTTTTCCAAAATTTCAAAAAACATGGGCTATAACCCACCGTTTTTTTCATTTTTCATTTTTTTCAAATCCTCAAAAATGATGAAAAACGGCGTGCCATAGTATGCCGTACGATATGGGCTATAGCCCACGGTCCAAAATGATGAGAAACGAGGCTAACTTTTTTTTTCAAAATTTCAAAAAACATGGGCTATAACCCACCGTTTTTTTCATTTTTCATTTTTTTCAAATCCTCAAAAATGATGAAAAACGGCGTGCCATAGTATGCCGTACGATATGGGCTATAGCCCACGGTCCAAAATGATGAGAAACGAGGCTAACTTTTTTTTTCAAAATTTCAAAAAACATGGGCTATAACCCATCGTTTTTTTTCATTTTTCATTTTTTTCAAATCCTCAAAAATGATGAAAAACGGCGTGCCATAGTATGCCGTACGATATGGGCTATAGCCCACGGTCCAAAATGATGAGAAACGAGGCTAACTTTTTTTTTCAACATTTCAAAAAACATGGGCTATAACCCACCTTTTTTTTCATTTTTCATTTTTTTCAAATCCTCAAAAATGATGAAAAACGGCGTGCCATAGTATGCCGTACGATATGGGCTATAGCCCACGGTCCAAAATGATGAGAAACGAGGCTAACTTTTTTTTCAAAATTTCAAAAAACATGGGCTATAACCCACCGTTTTTTTCATTTTTCATTTTTTTCAAATCCTCAAAAATGATGAAAAACGGCGTGCCATAGTATGCCATACGATATGGGCTATAGCCCACGGTCCAAAATGATGAGAAACGAGGCTAACTTTTTTTTTCAAAATTTCAAAAAACATGGGCTATAACCCATCGTTTTTTTTTCATTTTTCATTTTTTAGAAATCCTCAAAAATGATGAAAAACGGCGTGCCATAGTATGCCGTACGATATGGGCTATAGCCCACGGTCCAAAATGATGAGAAACGAGGCTAACTTTTTTTTTCAAAATTTCAAAAAACATGGGCTATAACCCATCGTTTTTTTTTTCATTTTTCATTTTTTTCAAATCCTCAAAAATGATGAAAAACGGCGTGCCATAGTATGCCGTACGATATGGGCTATAGCCCACGGTCCAAAATGATGAGAAACGAGGCTAACTTTTTTTTTCAAAATTTCAAAAAACATGGGCTATAACCCACCGTTTTTTTCATTTTTCATTTTTTCAAATCCTCAAAAATGATGAAAAACGGCGTGCCATAGTATGCCGTACGATATGGGCTATAGCCCACGGTCCAAAATGATGAGAAACGAGGCTAACTTTTTTTTCCAAAATTTCAAAAAACATGGGCTATAACCCACCGTTTTTTTCATTTTTCATTTTTTTCAAATCCTCAAAAATGATGAAAAACGGCGTGCCATAGTATGCCGTACGATATGGGCTATAGCCCACGGTCCAAAATGATGAGAAACGAGGCTAACTTTTTTTTTCAAAATTTCAAAAAACATGGGCTATAACCCACCGTTTTTTTCATTTTTCATTTTTTTCAAATCCTCAAAAATGATGAAAAACGGCGTGCCATAGTATGCCGTACGATATGGGCTATAGCCCACGGTCCAAAATGATGAGAAACGAGGCTAACTTTTTTTTTCAAAATTTCAAAAAACATGGGCTATAACCCATCGTTTTTTTTCATTTTTCATTTTTTTCAAATCCTCAAAAATGATGAAAAACGGCGTGCCATAGTATGCCGTACGATATGGGCTATAGCCCACGGTCCAAAATGATGAGAAACGAGGCTAACTTTTTTTTTCAACATTTCAAAAAACATGGGCTATAACCCACCGTTTTTTTCATTTTTCATTTTTTTCAAATCCTCAAAAATGATGAAAAACGGCGTGCCATAGTATGCCGTACGATATGGGCTATAGCCCACGGTCCAAAATGATGAGAAACGAGGCTAACTTTTTTTTTCAACATTTCAAAAAACATGGGCTATAACCCACCGTTTTTTTCATTTTTCATTTTTTTCAAATCCTCAAAAATGATGAAAAACGGCGTGCCATAGTATGCCGTACGATATGGGCTATAGCCCACGGTCCAAAATGATGAGAAACGAGGCTAACTTTTTTTTTCAAAATTTCAAAAAACATGGGCTATAACCCACCGTTTTTTTCATTTTTCATTTTTTTCAAATCCTCAAAAATGATGAAAAACGGCGTGCCATAGTATGCCGTACGATATGGGCTATAGCCCACGGTCCAAAATGATGAGAAACGAGGCTAACTTTTTTTTTCAAAATTTCAAAAAACATGGGCTATAACCCATCGTTTTTTTTCATTTTTCATTTTTTTCAAATCCTCAAAAATGATGAAAAACGGCGTGCCATAGTATGCCGTACGATATGGGCTATAGCCCACGGTCCAAAATGATGAGAAACGAGGCTAACTTTTTTTTTCAACATTTCAAAAAACATGGGCTATAACCCACCGTTTTTTTCATTTTTCATTTTTTTCAAATCCTCAAAAATGATGAAAAACGGCGTGCCATAGTATGCCGTACGATATGGGCTATAGCCCACGGTCCAAAATGATGAGAAACGAGGCTAACTTTTTTTTTCAAAATTTCAAAAAACATGGGCTATAACCCACCGTTTTTTTCATTTTTCATTTTTTCAAATCCTCAAAAATGATGAAAAACGGCGTGCCATAGTATGCCGTACGATATGGGCTATAGCCCACGGTCCAAAATGATGAGAAACGAGGCTAACTTTTTTTTCCAAAATTTCAAAAAACATGGGCTATAACCCACCGTTTTTTTCATTTTTCATTTTTTCAAATCCTCAAAAATGATGAAAAACGGCGTGCCATAGTATGCCGTACGATATGGGCTATAGCCCACGGTCCAAAATGATGAGAAACGAGGCTAACTTTTTTTTCCAAAATTTCAAAAAACATGGGCTATAACCCACCGTTTTTTTCATTTTTCATTTTTTTCAAATCCTCAAAAATGATGAAAAACGGCGTGCCATAGTATGCCGTACGATATGGGCTATAGCCCACGGTCCAAAATGATGAGAAACGAGGCTAACTTTTTTTTTCAAAATTTCAAAAAACATGGGCTATAACCCACCGTTTTTTTCATTTTTCATTTTTTTCAAATCCTCAAAAATGATGAAAAACGGCGTGCCATAGTATGCCGTACGATATGGGCTATAGCCCACGGTCCAAAATGATGAGAAACGAGGCTAACTTTTTTTTTCAAAATTTCAAAAAACATGGGCTATAACCCATCGTTTTTTTTCATTTTTCATTTTTTTCAAATCCTCAAAAATGATGAAAAACGGCGTGCCATAGTATGCCGTACGATATGGGCTATAGCCCACGGTCCAAAATGATGAGAAACGAGGCTAACTTTTTTTTTCAAAATTTCAAAAAACATGGGCTATAACCCACCGTTTTTTTCATTTTTCATTTTTTTCAAATCCTCAAAAATGATGAAAAACGGCGTGCCATAGTATGCCGTACGATATGGGCTATAGCCCACGGTCCAAAATGATGAGAAACGAGGCTAACTTTTTTTTTCAAAATTTCAAAAAACATGGGCTATAACCCATCGTTTTTTTTCATTTTTCATTTTTTTCAAATCCTCAAAAATGATGAAAAACGGCGTGCCATAGTATGCCGTACGATATGGGCTATAGCCCACGGTCCAAAATGATGAGAAACGAGGCTAACTTTTTTTTTCAACATTTCAAAAAACATGGGCTATAACCCACCGTTTTTTTCATTTTTCATTTTTTTCAAATCCTCAAAAATGATGAAAAACGGCGTGCCATAGTATGCCGTACGATATGGGCTATAGCCCACGGTCCAAAATGATGAGAAACGAGGCTAACTTTTTTTTTCAAAATTTCAAAAAACATGGGCTATAACCCACCGTTTTTTTCATTTTTCATTTTTTCAAATCCTCAAAAATGATGAAAAACGGCGTGCCATAGTATGCCGTACGATATGGGCTATAGCCCACGGTCCAAAATGATGAGAAACGAGGCTAACTTTTTTTTCCAAAATTTCAAAAAACATGGGCTATAACCCACCGTTTTTTTCATTTTTCATTTTTTCAAATCCTCAAAAATGATGAAAAACGGCGTGCCATAGTATGCCGTACGATATGGGCTATAGCCCACGGTCCAAAATGATGAGAAACGAGGCTAACTTTTTTTTCCAAAATTTCAAAAAACATGGGCTATAACCCACCGTTTTTTTCATTTTTCATTTTTTTCAAATCCTCAAAAATGATGAAAAACGGCGTGCCATAGTATGCCGTACGATATGGGCTATAGCCCACGGTCCAAAATGATGAGAAACGAGGCTAACTTTTTTTTTCAAAATTTCAAAAAACATGGGCTATAACCCACCGTTTTTTTCATTTTTCATTTTTTTCAAATCCTCAAAAATGATGAAAAACGGCGTGCCATAGTATGCCGTACGATATGGGCTATAGCCCACGGTCCAAAATGATGAGAAACGAGGCTAACTTTTTTTTTCAAAATTTCAAAAAACATGGGCTATAACCCATCGTTTTTTTTCATTTTTCATTTTTTTCAAATCCTCAAAAATGATGAAAAACGGCGTGCCATAGTATGCCGTACGATATGGGCTATAGCCCACGGTCCAAAATGATGAGAAACGAGGCTAACTTTTTTTTTCAACATTTCAAAAAACATGGGCTATAACCCACCGTTTTTTTCATTTTTCATTTTTTTCAAATCCTCAAAAATGATGAAAAACGGCGTGCCATAGTATGCCGTACGATATGGGCTATAGCCCACGGTCCAAAATGATGAGAAACGAGGCTAACTTTTTTTTTCAAAATTTCAAAAAACATGGGCTATAACCCACCGTTTTTTTCATTTTTCATTTTTTCAAATCCTCAAAAATGATGAAAAACGGCGTGCCATAGTATGCCGTACGATATGGGCTATAGCCCACGGTCCAAAATGATGAGAAACGAGGCTAACTTTTTTTTCCAAAATTTCAAAAAACATGGGCTATAACCCACCGTTTTTTTCATTTTTCATTTTTTTCAAATCCTCAAAAATGATGAAAAACGGCGTGCCATAGTATGCCGTACGATATGGGCTATAGCCCACGGTCCAAAATGATGAGAAACGAGGCTAACTTTTTTTTTCAAAATTTCAAAAAACATGGGCTATAACCTACCGTTTTTTTCATTTTTCATTTTTTTCAAATCCTCAAAAATGATGAAAAACGGCGTGCCATAGTATGCCGTACGATATGGGCTATAGCCCACGGTCCAAAATGATGAGAAACGAGGCTAACTTTTTTTTTCAAAATTTCAAAAAACATGGGCTATAACCCATCGTTTTTTTTCATTTTTCATTTTTTTCAAATCCTCAAAAATGATGAAAAACGGCTTGCCATAGTATGCCGTACGATATGGGCTATAGCCCACGGTCCAAAATGATGAGAAACGAGGCTAACTTTTTTTTTCAACATTTCAAAAAACATGGGCTATAACCCACCGTTTTTTTCATTTTTCATTTTTTTCAAATCCTCAAAAATGATGAAAAACGGCGTGCCATAGTATGCCGTACGATATGGGCTATAGCCCACGGTCCAAAATGATGAGAAACGAGGCTAACTTTTTTTTTCAAAATTTCAAAAAACATGGGCTATAACCCACCGTTTTTTTCATTTTTCATTTTTTTCAAATCCTCAAAAATGATGAAAAACGGCGTGCCATAGTATGCCGTACGATATGGGCTATAGCCCACGGTCCAAAATGATGAGAAACGAGGCTAACTTTTTTTTTCAAAATTTCAAAAAACATGGGCTATTACCCACCGTTTTTTTCATTTTTCATTTTTTTCAAATCCTCAAAAATGATGAAAAACGGCGTGCCATAGTATGCCGTACGATATGGACTATAGCCCACGGTCCAAAATGATGAGAAACAAGGCTAACTTTTTTTTTCAAAATTTCAAAAAACATGGGCTATAACCCACCGTTTTTTTCATTTTTCATTTTTTTCAAATCCTCAAAAATGATGAAAAACGGCGTGCCATAGTATGCCGTACGATATGGGCTATAGCCCACGGTCCAAAATGATGAGAAACGAGGCTAACTTTTTTTTTCAAAATTTCAAAAAACATGGGCTATAACCCACCGTTTTTTTCATTTTTCATTTTTTTCAAATCCTCAAAAATGATGAAAAACGGCGTGCCATAGTATGCCGTACGATATTGGCTATAGCCCACGGTCCAAAATGATGATTACGAGGCTAACTTTTTTTTTCAAAATTTCAAAAAACATGGGCTATAACCCACCGTTTTTTTTATTTTTCATTTTTTTTCAAATCCTCAAAAATGATGAAAAACGGCGTGCTATAGTATGCCGTACGATATGGGCTATAGCCCATGGTCCAAAATGATGAGAAACGAGGATAACTTTTTTTTTCAAAATTTCAAAAAACATGGGCTATAACCCATCGTTTTTTTCATTTTTTTCAAATCCTCAAAAATGATGAAAAACGGCGTGCTATAGTATGCCGTACGATATGGGCTATAGCCCATGGTCCAAAATGATGAGAAACGAGGATAACGTTTTTTTCCAAAATTTCAAAAAACATGGGCTATAACCCACCGTTTTTTTCATTTTTCATTTTTTTCAAATCCTCAAAAATGATGAAAAACGGCGTGCCATAGTATGCCGTACGATATGGGCTATAGCCCACGGTCCAAAATGATGAGAAACGAGGCTAACTTTTTTTTTCAAAATTTCAAAAAACATGGGCTATAACCCACCGTTTTTTTCATTTTTCATTTTTTTCAAATCCTCAAAAATGATGAAAAACGGCGTGCCATAGTATGCCGTACGATATGGGCTATAGCCCACGGTCCAAAATGATGAGAAACGAGGCTAACTTTTTTTTTCAAAATTTCAAAAAACATGGGCTATAACCCATCGTTTTTTTTCATTTTTCATTTTTTTCAAATCCTCAAAAATGATGAAAAACGGCGTGCCATAGTATGCCGTACGATATGGGCTATAGCCCACGGTCCAAAATGATGAGAAACGAGGCTAACTTTTTTTTTCAACATTTCAAAAAACATGGGCTATAACCCACCGTTTTTTTCATTTTTCATTTTTTTCAAATCCTCAAAAATGATGAAAAACGGCGTGCCATAGTATGCCGTACGATATGGGCTATAGCCCACGGTCCAAAATGATGAGAAACGAGGCTAACTTTTTTTTTCAAAATTTCAAAAAACATGGGCTATAACCCACCGTTTTTTTCATTTTTCATTTTTTTCAAATCCTCAAAAATGATGAAAAACGGCGTGCCATAGTATGCCGTACGATATGGGCTATAGCCCACGGTCCAAAATGATGAGAAACGAGGCTAACTTTTTTTTTCAAAATTTCAAAAAACATGGGCTATTACCCACCGTTTTTTTCATTTTTCATTTTTTTCAAATCCTCAAAAATGATGAAAAACGGCGTGCCATAGTATGCCGTACGATATGGACTATAGCCCACGGTCCAAAATGATGAGAAACAAGGCTAACTTTTTTTTTCAAAATTTCAAAAAACATGGGCTATAACCCACCGTTTTTTTCATTTTTCATTTTTTTCAAATCCTCAAAAATGATGAAAAACGGCGTGCCATAGTATGCCGTACGATATGGGCTAAAGCCCACGGTCCAAAATGATGAGAAACGAGGCTAACTTTTTTTTTCAAAATTTCAAAAAACATGGGCTATAACCCACCGTTTTTTTCATTTTTCATTTTTTTCAAATCCTCAAAAATGATGAAAAACGGCGTGCCATAGTATGCCGTACGATATGGGCTATAGCCCACGGTCCAAAATGATGATTACGAGGCTAACTTTTTTTTTCAAAATTTCAAAAAACATGGGCTATAACCCACCGTTTTTTTAATTTTTAATTTTTTTTCAAATCCTCAAAAATGATGAAAAACTGCGTGCTATAGTATGCCGTACGATATGGGCTATAGCCCATGGTCCAAAATGATGAGAAACGAGGATAACGTTTTTTTTCAAAATTTCAAAAAACATGGGCTATAACCCATCGTTTTTTTCATATTTTCATTATTTTCAAATCCTCAAAAATGATGAAAAACGGCGTGCTATAGTATGCCGTACGATATGGGCTATAGCCCATGGTCCAAAATGATGAGAAACGAGGATAACTCTAATTGTAGTAGTGGTTAAGATGTTGGCTTTCCACGTGGGAGACCAGGGTTCGATTCCCGGCTGTTACACTATCATACAAAAGAAGACCTCAACAGCGCTAAGAAAGATCTGATTAATATGATGCTGTGTTATTTAAACTTTACTAACTGAAGGCTAACGAACAAAAGATCACTTCAAAATTACCAGGAGACTTTGCCTGAGAGTGTCTGACTGATGGTGCAGTGGTCTAATCATCAGGGTTTCAGTACAGACATTCCATGTTCAAGGCCTGTTCCTCCTACAGCTCAATGCTGCAGTAATTTGAACTTTTCAAGGCTAGAATAAAAAATAAAAACTCAAAAGCACCCGGAGACATCTGCTGAATGCCCAAAGGTGCCGTGGCGTAATGGTGTGGAGCGCTTGGCCCGATGCCTCTGCTACAGTCAGTTGGCCGGTTCAAGTCCCATGTCATGACATCAAGGTGCTGGAGGACCATCGGGAGACGGTGCTCTCTCCCCCTGTTTCCTGAAAAGTAGCATTTGGGGGTTATGTTTGAAAGAACCCTGTCCACCTAAAGTTTTACAGATAAGAATTAGGTCAAACTTTTAAAAATAAATAGCAATGCATTTTGGCCCATCATCTGACAGAATAGTCTGTGACTATATGAATTTGACAATGAAAAACTGCAAATTGCGGAAATTGATGATGATTACGAGGCTAACTTTTTTTTTCAAAATTTCAAAAAACATGGGCTATAACCCACCGTTTTTTTCATTTTTCATTTTTTTTCAAATCCTCAAAAATGATGAAAAACGGCGTGCTATAGTATGCCGTACGATATGGGCTATAGCCCATGGTCCAAAATGATGAGAAACGAGGATAACTTTTTTTTTCAAAATTTCAAAAAACATGGGCTATAACCCATCGTTTTTTTCATTTTTTTTTCAAATCCTCAAAATGATGAAAAACGGCGTGCTATAGTATGCCGTACGATATGGGCTATAGCCCATGGTCCAAAATGATGAGAAACGAGGATAACTTTTTTTTTCAAAATTTCAAAAAACATGGGCTATAACCCATCGTTTTTTTCATATTTTCATTATTTTCAAATCCTCAAAAATGATGAAAAACGGCATGCTATAGTATGCCATACGATAAGGGCTATATCCCATGGTCCAAAATGATGAGAAACGAGGTTAACTTTTTTTTTCAAAATTTCAAAAAACATGGGCTATAACCCATCGTTTTTTTCATTTTTTTCAAATCCTCAAAAATGATGAAAAACGGCGTGCTATAGTATGCCGTACGATATGGGCTATAGCCCATGGTCCAAAATGATGAGAAACGAGGATAACGTTTTTTTTCAAAATTTCAAAAAACATGGGCTATAACCCATCGTTTTTTTCATATTTTCATTATTTTCAAATCCTCAAAAATGATGAAAAACGGCGTGCTATAGTATGCCGTACGATATGGGCTATAGCCCATGGTCCAAAATGATGAGAAACGAGGATAACTCTAATTGTAGTAGTGGTTAAGATGTTGGCTTTCCACGTGGGAGACCAGGGTTCGATTCCCGGCTGTTACACTATCATACAAAAGAAGACCTCAACAGCGCTAAGAAAGATCTGATTAATATGATGCTGTGTTATTTAAACTTTACTAACTGAAGGCTAACGAACAAAAGATCACTTCAAAATTACCAGGAGACTTTGCCTGAGAGTGTCTGATGGTGCAGTGGTCTAATCATCAGGGTTTCAGTACAGACATTCCATGTTCAAGGCCTGTTCCTCCTACAGCTCAATGCTGCAGTAATTTGAACTTTTCAAGGCTAGAATAAAAAATAAAAACTCAAAAGCACCCGGAGACATCTGCTGAATGCCCAAAGGTGCCGTGGCGTAATGGTATGGAGCGCTTGGCCCGATGCCTCTGCTACAGTCAGTTGGCCGGTTCAAGTCCCATGTCATGACATCAAGGTGCTGGAGGACCATCGGGAGACGGTGCTCTCTCCCCCTGTTTCCTGAAAAGTAGCATTTGGGGGTTATGTTTGAAAGAACCCTGTCCACCTAAAGTTTTACAGATAAGAATTAGGTCAAACTTTTAAAAATAAATAGCAATGCATTTTGGCCCATCATCTGACAGAATAGTCTGTGACTATATGAATTTGACAATGAAAAACTGCAAATTGCGGAAATTGAAAATTGCGGAAATTGCAAATTTGGGAAATTGGAAATTGAGGAAATTGAGGAAATTGAAAATTGCGGAAATTGCAAATTGCGGAAATTGCAAATTGCGGAAATTGCAAATTTGGGAAATTGGAAATTGAGGAAATTGAGGAAATTGCAAATTGCGGAAATTGGAAATTGCAAATTGCGGAAATTGCAAATTTGGGAAATTGAGGTGGCCCAAAACTTGGTTGGAAAGTCCCTCTTTTATGTCTGGCTTCCAGGCCAGTTGGAAAATGGCACACTGAGAGGTGGTAAGAGTATGTTAAATTGGACATTTTCATGGTAAAAGATTAGCTGGACAGGGTTCTTTCAGATATAAGCCCCAACCGTTACATCTCAGGAAACAGGGGGAGAGAGCACCGTCTCCCGATGGTCCTCCAGCACCTTGATGTCATGACATGGGACTTGAACCAGCCAACTGACTGTAGCAGAGGCAACGGGCCAAGCGCTCCACACCATTACGCCACGGCACCTTTGGGCATTCAGCAGATGTCTCCGGGTGCTTTTTATTTTTTATTCTAGCCTTGAAAAGTTCAAATTACTGCAGCATTGAGCTGTAGGAGGAACTCCCGATGGTCCTTCAGCACCTTGATGTCATGACATGGGACTTGAACCGGCCAACTGACTGTAGCAGAGGCAACGGGCCAAGAGCTCCACACCATTACACCACGGCACCTTTGGGCGTTCAGCAGATGTCTCCGGGTGCTTTTGAGTTTTTATTTTTTATTCTAGCCTTGAAAAGTTCAAATTACTGCAGCATTGAGCTGTAGGAGGAACTCCCGATGGTCCTCCAGCACCTTGATGTCATGACATGGGACTTGAACCTGCCAACTGACTGTAGCAGAGGCATCGGGCCAAGCGCTCCACACCATTACGCCACGGCACCTTTGGGCATTCAGCAGATGTCTCCGGGTGCTTTTGAGTTTTTATTTTTTATTCTAGCCTTGAAAAGTTCAAATTACT
The DNA here is from genome assembly GCF_963924005.1 of Protomyctophum bolini. Classification (NCBI taxonomy): domain Eukaryota; kingdom Metazoa; phylum Chordata; class Actinopteri; order Myctophiformes; family Myctophidae; genus Protomyctophum; species Protomyctophum bolini. Next base: position 33,162,034 of record NC_137863.1, on the reverse strand, counting down.
GCAGCATTGAGCTGTAGGAGGAACTCCCGATGGTCCTCCAGCACCTTGATGTCATGACATGGGACTTGAACCGGCCAACTGACTGTAGCAGAGGCATCGGGCCAAGCGCTCCACACCATTACGCCACGGCACCTTTGGGCATTCAGCAGATGTCTCCGGGTGCTTTTGAGTTTTTATTTTTTATTCTAGCCTTGAAAAGTTCAAATTACTGCAGCATTGAGCTGTAGGAGGAACAGGCCTTGAACATGGAATGTCTGTACTGAAACCCTGATGATTAGACCACTGCACCATCAGTCAGACACTCTCAGGCAAAGTCTCCTGGTAATTTTTAAGTGATCTTTTGTTCGTTAGCCTTCAGTTAGTAAAGTTTAAATAACACAGCATCATATTAATCAGATCTTTCTTAGCGCTGTTGAGGTCTTCTTTTGTATGATAGTGTAACAGCCGGGAATCGAACCCTGGTCTCCCACGTGGAAAGCCAACATCTTAACCACTACGACAATTTTAGTTATCCTCATTTCTCATCATTTTGGACCATGGGCTATAGCCCATATCGTACGGCATACTATAGCACGCCGCTTTTCATCGTTTTTGAGGATTTGAAAATAATGAAAATATGAAAAAAACGATGGGTTATAGCCCATGTCTCATTTAACCAGCCTTTTAGAATTTAGATGGACAGTGAAAATGTTCTTCATGAGACTAGAACCCTGACTAGAACGATATGGGCTATAGCCCATGGTCCAAAATGATGAGAAATGAGGATAAGTTTTTTTGTTCAAAATTTCAAAAAACATGGGCTATAACCCATCGTTTTTTTATTTTTTCATTTTTTTCAAATCCTCCAAAATGATGAAAAATGGCGTGCTATAGTATGCCGTACGATATGGGCTATAGCCCATGGTCCAAAATGATGAGAAACGAGGCTAACCTTTTTTTTCAAAATTTCAAAAAACATGGGCTATAACCCATCGTTTTTCGAACCCTGGACCTGTGGATCACAAGTACAGCTAATCACACTGAGGTAACTGCTGGTTACTACAACACAGCTTTTCTGTGCTAGTTGATGTTAGTGTGGAATGCAAAGTGTCAGTAAAGAATGGGTTGGGATTGGACCCTTTATTTTTTTGTACCTGAGTGGGCTTTGAACCCACCATCTCCCGATCATGTGGCAGCATTCTAACACACTGAGCCACTGGCTCCAGACAATTCACACTTATTTTTTGTTTCTTTTGTTCTTCTGTAAACTCATAAAGTTTTTCACTCCGTGAGATCAGCCAAAGAGTCGAAGGGTTTTCTGTACCTCATTTGAACTGCCTAAATCCAGGATTGAAACAGGGACCGACCTTTAAATCTTCAGCAGGTTCGAACTTGATGCAGTTGAGAATGTCTGACTTAACCCACCTTTCAGAATATAGAGGTTCTTTAGGTTAAAAAACAATGCACACTTTCGACATAAAAGCCCTAAAGAAACAAGTGTAATTGGTGGAGGTGCTCTAGGTGATCGAGTTCTAGCGTGGCTACCAATGCGACTGTGTACCGAGGTACATGGCCAAAGCAGGTTCAAGGCCAGCCTGGGGGACCAAGCTGTAACCAAGCACTGAAGCCAATACTCATCGATGTACTCTGTTACCCTGGGTCTACTGGGATGCAGTACAGTGGGGCCGGGGGGGGTATTTCCCCCCCGGTGTTTCCACACAGTAAAATGTGGGTGTTATGGCAAAATAAACTAGAACTGCACCCTATCGAGTGCCTACTTGCTTGTTGCACACAAGTAGGCCTACTAGTACGGACATTTATACAATATTTAGCTCACTCTTACATCAAGGATGTTTTTAAAGTTGTCCTTTAGATCTTCAGTCTAACGCTCTCCCAACTGAGCTATTTCGGCTTGCAAGTGTCAAATCCAGCATTTCTTTTTTACATTGACTGTTACTTGTTACTTCTTAAAAAGGATTGAAAAAAATGACGAAATTACAAAAACGATGGGTTATAGCCCATGTTTTTTGAAATTTTGAAAAAAAAAGTTAGCCTTGTTTCTCATCATTTTGGACCGTGGGCTATAGCCCATATCGTACGGCATACTATAGCGCGCCGTTTTTCATCATTTTTGAAGATTTGAAAAAAATGACGAAATGACAAAAACGATGGGTTATAGCCCATGTTTTTTGAAAATTTGAAAAAAAAAGTTAGCCTCGTTTCTCATCATTTTGGACCGTGGGCTATAGCCCATATCGTACGGCATACTATGGCACGCCGTTTTTCATCATTTTTGAGGATTTGAAAAAAATGAAAAAATGAAAAAAACGATGGGTTATAGCCCATGTTTTTTGAAATTTTGAAAAAAAAAGTTAGCCTCGTTTCTCATCATTTTGGACCGTGGGCTATAGCCCATATCGTACGGCATACTATGGCACGCCGTTTTTCATCATTTTTGAGGATTTGAAAAAAATTAAAAAATGAAAAAAACGATGGGTTATAGCCCATGTTTTTTGAAATTTTGGAAAAAAAAATCCAGGCCCATGAATTAGAGCAGTGATACTCAACCTCAGGCCCGCGGGCCACATCAGGCCCGCGGGACCATTATGACTGGCCCACCAATGAAAATCTAAAAAAAAGAAGAAGAAAAAAAAATCTGGAAAATGAAATAAAAATAAATAAATCTGAATGAAGTTATCTTTAATTACATTATTATAAGTAATACTATTAGAGTTGTACTATTACTCGAACGAAAATAAAAGCTTGGGGGGGGGGGGGGGGAGCTGCAATGCAAATGAAAGACATATACTGTGTATCCCTATTCCCTGACATAATTTTATAGCTAAACGGACAGAATTCTATTTTATTTGAATGATGAAACCCAGCTGCCATTAATAGTTGGAAATGGAAATGGAAATTGCGGAAATTGTGGGTGGATGGATATAGTAGATACATATATCCATCTGGTGATTGTGTAGTAGTTGAGTAGAGTGGAGGAATGTATTATACAGTAGGAGTTGAGCTCATGCTATCCAGTGGAAAGGACATGGAGACTAGAGGTCTTGGTCGTACAGCATGGTCCCTCCACTGGAGGGCAGCATTTGACTGGAGACATTAACAAAATGCCCCCATATCACTATTCAGCCCTATCTATTCAAGTGGTCTCTCTCTCATTCTCTCTTTATTCTTTCCACCACAAAGTGAGTACTTTAGTAAAAGTACATATAGTTACTTTCCACCACTGCCGTTTACCAATGACACAAGTCTGACCTCTTTGAAGTCCAAAACTATGAATGAATGAATTAATGAATGAATGAATGAATGAATGAATGAATGAATGAATGAATGAATGAATGAATGAATGAATGAATGAATGAATTAATTAATTAATGAATGAACGAACGAATTAATGAATGCGTTTATTTTGATTATTCAATATTTACACTGAAACAAAGCAACAACAAAAGAAACAATAATGTCCGAAAAGGAGTAGGATGAAGTATAAAACGTATTAAACTCCTACCCTACTTTTACCAATGCAACATTTACTGGTAATGTTCAACAGAATGTATTAACAATCCAAGCATCTACTTGTTGCTTAAAGAAAAACATGAAAATAGAACAAGCAATAACATAAATAAATAAAATCAATAAAACTGGTAAAACTGTTATAAAAACTAAACATCCAAAGGCCTACGGCGGGCTGGATTGCAGCTGGGACTTTACCAGACTGTTGGTAAATACCGCCCCTCCTCGTCCAAGTACCTCCCAAATATAATTATTTTATATGACCTGTCTGGACTGAGTCGCACCTCCTTACTCATAGTCCATTCCATAAATGCACTTCAATTTTGAGTGAACAAAGTGTACTTTGAAATTAAACTCTTGTCTTAAGTCATAACCCCCCTCTCTATCACTGATTTTTTTTTGTATATTACCTGGCAAAAGATGTTTCCTTGCTCTAAACATAATTAGTGCAGTCTTGTATTCAACAAGGTCCATTAACTTCATGATATGCGATTGTATAAAAATGTATTTGTGTGTGGGGGGGGGGGGGGGGGTTAATGCTCATTTTCTGGCAAGATTCTCAGCTGAGTCCCAATATTATGCCAATTAGAGCATCTCCTATAGATTAGCCTATATGGTTAATGAGCCCCTGTCTGGTGACAAAATGGCTCAGTCTAATGACATTGATATTAGAAAGATTCCCTTTAATTATGCCCTCTAATAAAATATCTCTAGAGGGACGAGGAATATTCAGTCATCATAATAATGCCGAATCTGTTTAGCATACTGATTAGACTATGATGTACTGTATACTAAATCCGGATGGCTTAGCTCAAATTTGTGGATTCAATTAGGCTGATGAAAGGAGACAGGCTAATTACGTAGATATTTAAGTATAAATGCTTCTGGCTAATGGTGTATCTTCTTTGCCTGTGTCATGGCATTGATGAGTTCCATATGCTTGAAAATCATAACATCATATTTGTAAGATGCAAAAGAGTAGTATTTCTCCATTTATATTACGCAAGACTGTTGCAGGCCAATAATGCATACAGTAGCAGTTTCCCCTGCAGTTCTCCCCCCTCATTACTGAACCAGCAGATGGCGCTATTTCCCCTCTTGCTGGCTGCAGAAGCATTAACACTGTGGCCAGACTACACTTTATAATCCACTAGCCAGAATATGACCCTGGACATGTTGAGTACACATATGTTTTATGTTAGAGATGTTGAGTATGGGTCTCCAGCATGTAGAAACTGCCGGATGCTAACTTGTATATGTTGATTTTCATAATTGGCATGATATATGACCATACCATTAACAACAGGCAAAAAATGCTAAATGTAATCATGCTTTATGTAGCATGTGACATGTCAAACTAGGGGTTTTTCATGATGCATAGTTTGACATGTCACATGCTACATAAAGCAAGATGAAATGTTGCTCTTTTTTTGCCTTCTATATGTTGTTAATGGTATAAGGTCACAAGTTAGCATCCGGCAGTTTCTACATGCAGTCCATGCAGTCTCCATACTCAACATGTCTAACATAAAACTGGTGTACTCAACATGTCCAGGTTCACAATGGGGCTCTAATATGGGCAAGTAGACTATTACCTCAGTAGACATTTCCATGAATACTTTATGTTTTCACTCGCCATATTTGTAATTATCATGCCCCGTCCTCGCTGCCCTTCCTGCCAATAAAAATGTCACGTTGTTTTTCGGGACCAGTTCCAGGATGCTGGATTTGAATTAGCAGAGAAAGTGATTTCAAAACTAAACCAATTGGCTCCTAGTTGGGTCATTTCTGATACTTCCATGACCGGAGTAAAAAAATTGAGCCCCCGTGCCCCTCGCAAAAATGTTGGCCTACAAAGCAACCAAAGGTATGGCACCCCCAAATCCAACCCTACTTTGATGTAGTTCTTGCTCAGTATAAATCGCTCTGGATTAAGAGCGTCTGCTTAAAATGCCTAAAATTGAAAATTGTATGGGTTATAGGGTTGAGTGCAGTCCCTCAGGCATCTATGCTATAGAGCCTTTTCTGTTTTCGCTCTGCACGCGACACGTTGTAAGCTCGAAGATCTGCTATTTTCTGCGAACGTGTACTTCCATCGGAATCTGTATCCTGCCTGGGGTTTAAGTGCATGGTTAACTAACTAACGGTTGCCACACACACAAGTGATGGTTGAACCAACGCATGCATTTCAGGATCAGAGCGTTTGAAATGGAGCAATGAGAACGAGGTCAGAGTATATATAATGACGATGAAGAAGAAGGTTTCTCTGCGGGGCAAATGGAGAGAGATGACTGTCACGCCTTACAGGATTAGCCTTCATCAACAGTATACACTGATGCGGATCAGTGTACTGTTGATGTGTGCATGCGTGCGTGTGTGTGTGCGTGCGTGCGTGCGTGTTTTGAGAGGGAGTGGATGTTGGATTAGCCTTTTTGACTCTGACACTGTCTATGGGTACGTGTTCATTTTTACTAGATTCGTTTTTGTTCTATTTTGAGACGAGTGCATTTTCCGGCAGCCGCCAACTGCTGATAACGGGGTTTATGCATTAGTCCGAAACCCTATACCACAAAAACCCTAACCTTAATCTCACAGGGAAGCCACGGGTGATTTTTAACCGGCAATAACACATGTCGGGAGCCATGGGTGAGTTTTAACCATGTGTCTTAGCGGAAGGGCATGTTGGGAGCCACCATAACACTGTTGTTATCTGCCGCACAGAACCGACACTGCCGCGGCACGGACCGGCAGTAGAGTTTCCCCAACCAAGGAAGTCATCTGAAGGTGTTTAATAGTCTAGTCTATAGTCTTAGTCGACCAAATATCAAAATATTTTAGCCTTATCCCTTGACATTTTTTACTATTTTGAAAAATCCAGACTATATGAATGAGCCTTATCGTCTTTTATGTTGACAATAGAGATTGACATGACCTGCCTCTTGGCAGAGGAGCTGGCGCTTGCCGAGGTGCTGAACTCAATATAGTGCTGGCTCTCCCTGTGGAAAAGTTCACCTGAACAGCGGTCAAATATAGTGGCATTCTTTCTGATGCACACACCATTCCAACTTATACGTGGCTTCCGCGTGCAGCCATGCTGTACAAAAACATAACGCAAAGCCAAACAATGCTCATCCTCTTAACACGTGGGCCCATGATGGGCATCACTGTATAGTGATTATCATTAGCCTTATAGCATTAGCATGGTAGCATATGTAAGGGAGTCACAGTAAGTGCATACCAGAGACGTGCAGAGAGTGTTAGAGGGGCAGGGGGCTAAAATCCCGGAAGAGGGCACTTTTGGACAAAAACTGCGAAAATAGCAGATCTACAAGCTCACAAGGCGTCGTGCTGCGACGCGTTGAGAGCTTGTAGATCAGCTATTGTCAGGGCGCAACCCAGCACTCTTTAGCTAGTGGAGATGCAGGTGTAACGACCTGGATTTCTAAATACATTTGTTCAATGCAAAATACTGTGTTCAAGTTCAGGAGACATCGGGAAAAAAAGCAATGCTGGCATGGAAAGGAGAGGAGTGGCATTTGTGTTTCTTTCACCATAGTAAATGCTGCATCCGCATTGCCTGGAGAGGGCAGTTGTTTTGCAGACGGGTATGAAGCCCCCTTTGATGTCTATATGTGTGCACGTCCCTGGTCAGTGCATACAGATTACAGAGTGGTCTCCCACAGCCCTGCGGGCCGATTGGGTGCCTTCAGAGTGCATTCAGGTCCACACATGCAGGGGCTGATTTCCAGGAAGAATGGGGCCCCTTCAACGGGCCCAATAGAACAGTCTTGCAGTATAACTGACAGTCCTTTACAATCAGGCCAACACATGGTGGACATTTTGAGAGACACCCCAACCCCCCCCCCCCCCCCCACCACCACCTTCTCCTGTTTTGCTCTTTTTCCTTCTAAAGGATTGATTTTGAAATGACGCTCTGCCCAGAGAGAGAGAGAGAGAGAGAGAGAGAGAGAGAGAGAGAGAGAGAGAGAGAGAGAGAGAGAGAGAGAGAGAGAGCGCGCGTGTGCGTGCGTGCGATGAGTGTGTGTGTGTGTGTGTGTGTGTGTGTGTGTGTGTGTGTGTGTGTGTGTGAATGCAAGGCTTTGCAATTGTCTTAATAATGGGATAAGTGCAGACTATGGTTCCTGTTAGGGGTCGGCGGAAGTGGGAATGACATGGGAATCTTATAACCCTTTAACCACTTAACCACAAACAAAACAAACAAAAAAATCTAAAAATGTTGAACATAGCTGCTCTATAGCGTGTACCAAAATATCCTTGAAGGGCCATATGCGTCATGTGGTATAGGCCATGTTTCTGGTAGTAATAAGACACGTCCGGCTTGTCCCACATGTACTGTATATGGACAGGGCCGTGCATAGATAGACACCAGGTGGTGCTCTAAATAATCCTCTTTTATGGGAGTCACTGGCAATTTTTGCTGACTCTAGCAGTAATTTCAAGGACCCCCAGTTTGACATGCATTAGTCTACGGACTCCCCATTTAATGGCATTTCTATCTCTGGGACCCCCACTTATATTATAAAATCAATGTTAATTTAACTCTGAGATGTACAAATGGAACCAAATAGATCCGTGAGTTACAGACCCATAAGGGTCCATTTGGTTCCTAATTTATCATTTAGCTGGGGACTCCCTGGAACTCCCTCAAGGACCCCTGGACCTCACTTTGAGGTCCGGTATTATTCACACACTAACCTTTTTCTCAAATTGTGCCATGCTGGTGTGTGTGTGTGTGTGTGTGTGTGTGTGTGTGTGTGTGTGTGTTTGTTGCTGATTGGCTGATTGGCTGCAGGCCCATCACCAAATTAATGTGCACAGGGGATTTTGGAGAGAGACACCTGGGACAGCACAACAAGGAGATAGACATAACTTCTGACAGGAATGCACGAGAAACTTACTTTTTAACATATATCACATTCTCGCCGAGATATATTTTCGAGTTAATAAAAAAAAAAAAAAAAAAAAAAACGAATGGTTCAAATGCATTAATTAAGATTCGAGTGCCAACCCTAACGAGCCAACATTCAAACCTTGAATGTTTGGGGACAGCCTTAGTCCACATTACACAAAACTCTTGTTCCAAATATTCACCAATTGAGTTTTTGAAAAAGAACAGGTCTACAAAAAAGAACAGGTCTAGTGCACCGTGTGTCCCATTGCAATGCGTTGCAAGTTTTTAGGTCGTTATAAAATGGGCTTAGAGGTGAATGCTTTAAAGGCGTAGTGAAATGAAAAATATGTTTGTCACACTTTTAGACCATATCCCATGTCATCATATGGGCATACCTAACAATGGATGCCAAAAAAATGGCCAAATTAAAATTTTGGTGTGTTTTTATATCAAAAGTAAGTAAAGAAAACGTGCTGCGTGCTACGTACGTGTAGAGATACACATCAATAAAAGCCAATAAAAATGAAGCTCACCAGTTTGCTTCTTGTCCTCCTCCACACAGCTGGTGTGATTAAAGAACTACTCCGTTTGTAATGTCATTCAAGATGACATCCAGACAGTGTATTACTTGTTTTAAACTTAATCATCATGCTACAATATGTATATAGGTTAGACTTTTCCCCATGTCTCTTTGACACTTTGTTTACAAAGTTGTTTACAAAATTCATGTGCAGGAAGTCACAGACTTTGAGACCCCATAGCCTGGAGGGATGCGATGCTGTTTCAAGCTTAAACTTCAAAATAAAATGTCCACCATTTCCGTTCCCCTACACACCTTTAAAGGAATGGACAGTGGTGGAAAAAGTACTCAATTGTTTTACTTAAGTAAAAGTACAAATACTGCAATTTAGAACTACTTCGTTAGCCTACGGAATTGAAAATGTACTTGAGTAAAAGTACAAAAGTATCAGCATCAAAACTTAAAAGTAGGCTACTAAAAGTAAAAGTACTCGTGTACTTGTGTACACAAGTACTTGTGTACTTGTGTACACCTTCACAAGTTCAAAATGTGTACAAAATCTATTGAAAATAGCAGATCTACAAGCTCACAATGCATCGTGTTGCGATGCATTGTGAGCTTGTAGATCGGTATGCATACATACATGTAAGGTATGGTGGGCTGGGCTTTTTACAAAAAAGCCCCCCTTTTAAATACTACACACATACATACATACATACATACATATCTACATGCATACATTTCAGAAGTTTTAGCAGTTTTTAAGGACCCACTTTTAGGCCAGTGCACCAGAGCAAACTCTTGCCTTTTTTTAAACCCTACCCATTTTAACCAAATACATAGTATGCGGTCTAGCCTAACTTGGACTCAGGGTGGTGGACGCCTCTGCCTTGCATAGTCCCCAGTGAATAGGCATTTTGCCCTTCACTGGTAACCTTATTTTGGATTTGTTTTAAATATATGAAGGTTTTGTGGGCTGGGCTTTTTACTAAAAAGCCCCCCCTTTTAAATACTACACACATACATACATACATACATACCTACATACATACATTTCAGACGTTTTAGCAGTTTTTAAGGACCCACTTTTAGGCCAGTGCACCAGAGCAAGCTTTTTCCTTTTTTTAAACCCCACCCATTTTAACCAAATACATACATACGTACATACAGCGGTCTAGCTTAACTTGGACTCAGGGGGGTGGACGCCTCTGCCTTGCATAGTCCCCAGTGAATAGGCATTTTGCCCTTCACTGGTAACCTTATTTTGGATTTGTTTTAAATATAGGAAGGTTTTATGGGCTGGGCTTTTTACTAAAAAGCCCCCCCTTTTAAAATACTACACACATACATACATACCCACCTACATACATACATTTCAGACGTTTTAGCAGTTTTTAAGGACCCACTTTTAGGCCAGTGCACCAGAGCAAGCTTTTGCCTTTTTTTAAACCCCACCCATTTTAACCAAATACATACATACATAGGTGTCAAAGGCCGAAAATAGCTGCGATGGTCGTTTTGGGAGCTCATGTTTTTAGTCTGCGACTCTGCGATGCAGTATAGTTAGCATTAGTTAGCATTAGTCCTGGCCAACTCAGCATTTGGAAATGAGCCAGGCTACAGAAGAAGGGCCTACCTGAAGATGCCACTCTCACAGTGTAGTGCCAATGCCATACACTTTTGTAGGAGACGCAGCATTTCCTCTCAAGAGAGACATGATGCGTCCTTACGGGGGAAAACTCCTCCCGAGAGAAAAGAGGATCTTCAATTACAGGCTGTCCCGTGCCAGGAGAGTTGAAAATTAATTCGGCCACTTGGCATCTCAATGGAGGACGTACAAACGGATTAAGGGACGATTATGGGACAGCAACCTGAAACAGTGGATGCCCTCATTAAAGCAACTTCATCCGCTGGGATTCTGCAGCATCTTCACCTCCGCAGATGGACTTGCATAACCAACCCGGCACAGCCTCAAACCTGGGCAGCAAGTAACAGGCAATGAAGATCAGGGAGACCCTCACTCAGTAGGCCTACTTCCTCTCTTCTGCTGGAAAAGTGCCAATTCCCCATTTTAGCTGTTATTATTAATGCCTCCCAACACACATTTCTGTGTTGTTACCGCTGTTAAAGGGATCTTTCACTTTAAAAAAAAACTTTTGGTAATTTTATTGTCTACTCATGATGCTAATGTGAACATGGTGTAGGGAATAAAAAAAACATTAAATAAATAAGGAAATACGGTAATTTGCTCGCAAGCCGATCACATCACAATCACATCTGCACTGAAATTGCATCAACGTTTGGTCAGTCGTCAATTTGTTAAATACATTTAAAATCAGAGGTGATTGTGTACAGTATCGAGCCAACCAGCTATATTTTACTACTATTCAGCCTTGTTTACATCTCTTTGCTAAACACTGTCATACATTACAACAAGACAATAGACCATGTTGTTACACAACAAATGTTATCTTATTTTTACATCCTGTCTGCATTTATACACCCTATTCTCCATGTGCCTCAAAAACACCTTCCTTGCTCACTACAATTAGCAGTGCAACATTGCAAGGGTGACAACGTCACAAGGAAGACAACGACGCGTGGGCACTAGAATCGAGCCCGGCCGAAGGCCGGTCGAGTTTCTAGTCGGGAGCAATTAGGGGTTCGGTGTCTTGCTCAAGGATACTTTGACGCTAACTCTGGGGGAACCCCGGGTTCGAACTGGCAACCTTACGGTTCCCATCGGGTCACTCTACCCCAGAGCACAGTACAGTAAATGTTAATGAACATTAGGTGGTAAAACAATCAGGCTCTCTCTCTCTCTCACACTCTCCCACACACACACACACACACACACACACACACACACGTCTGCCTGTGTGTGTGTACCGCAATGCGTCACTCAATCCCTCTCTGACAGGTCTGTGATTGCTGTCCCACCTCTGACCCCTACAGTTAGCACAGCCCGTCTCCCTCACACTGTGTAAACGGCGGGATGTCAGCCTGCCATAAGTGATTAAATGACAGATTCTGAGGAAAGATAGCAGCTCTCATTTTGCCCAGAATGATCACCATGCTATCCTGGGACTACAGAATGATCACCATGCTATCCTACTCCGCTGCGCCCTCTACTGATATTGCCCAGAGAACTGCCTCATAGAGAATATTTTTTTAATAAAAAAATCCCTTTCTGGCCAAAAAGTACCGTTTATACGTGTGGTGGGGGGCTCAGAGTGCTTCCACTAAGGAAAGTAGGCTTTCTATTGACACAACCCGTGTTTGTATTGGTGAGTAGGTCAAACGTTCGTGAGATTTCCACTAAAGAGGAGAGGCTGGTCTGATTTCGATTTGAGATTTAAACCGGTAAGTCGCATAGCCTTCCTGGAAGCAGGAAGGCTATGGAACAGAGCTAACGGATTATATGAGGAGGAGGAGGTGAATGCATGGAGACGGAGAGAGGCAGACTAACCAGCATTAGCACAATATCTGCAATTTGTCTCCATTAGACATGCATGATCCACTGCACGCACCAGGAAGTTGCAATTATCTCATTCATCGGAGAAAAAAAGGTCTGACAGGTGCACATGGAGACAGATATAGCTGCGCTCCATCCATGAAGAGCTCCATCATGTACAGTACAATAGCACATCAGATATCATGGCATCATTTTCTCCATGAGAAATCACCACGGGAAGAAGTATAGAACTCAATTTCAGTGATATCACCTTGCGGTTTGTCAGGTGTTATCGAGAATGTAGCGAGTGCCTCTCCACCTGGGAGTCTGGGACGGCCTGTTCATCTGCATTTCTTGCCATTTCTGTAATGAAACTCGAGATAACGTGTGGATCTCAATGACTGACTGAATAGCAGCTATAGAGTATACAATTGCTACTTGCACCTATGTGTGTGTGTGTGTGTGTGTGTGTGTGTGTGTGTGTGTGTGTGTGTGTGTGTGTGTGTGTGTGTGTGTGTGTGTGTGTGTGTGTGTGTGTGTGTGTGTGTGTGTGTGTGTGTGTGCGTCTGCCTGTGCGTGCGTGCGTGCACACGAGAGGGAGGGAGAGAGAGAGAGAGAAGGCTGGCAGTCAATTATGCTTAACATTGGATCATCAAAGATAGATCAATATCGCATCATAATTGGGGCGACCCGATGGACAACATACTGTATGGGCTTTGATTCCTAGAGGTTTGGTTTGTGGCTGGCGGGACCATTTGCTGAATGTCACTCCCATACATGCTTCCAGCTCATATAACCCACTGAAACAGAATTTCAAAAAATCTGAATACTGTGAAGAATTTCACAGTATGCAGAGCATGAATGTTTTAATCTGAATGCCACAATTAAGAAATTAGGTCACATGATCAAATCAATCAAAATATGGTATGTCAATCTTCAATACATGCAGGAATCCCTTTGCCTTCAACACTGCCTCGATACGCCGTGGCATTGAGGCAATCAGCCACAGGTGGCATTGCCCGGGAGTTATGGAAGCCCAGTTTTCCTTGATGCTTGCTATCAGCTCTTCTTTGGTTTTGGATCTGGTGCCCCTCATTTTCCTCTTGATACCCAGATTCTCAATGGGGTTTAGGTCCAGTGAGTTGGCTTGCCAGTCATGTTATGCCAACACAATTTTGAGTACTAACTTTTTCAATACTGGTTATTCTGAATAATAATAGAAATGGAATTTGTCAACGACAACTAAACAAATGTAACCTCCTCTGTAATAAAAAAAAAAAAAAATGTACACGTCAAAAGAGGCAAAATGTCCATGTAGTAGTCAAGATTAGCTGAAAGAAATAGCTACTCATTATAGCTATACCAACATTGGACTTAGATGGCATCAATAATTAGCAAACCAATGTGAGCTCTCTCTCTCCCTCTCCTTCTCCTCTATTGGCATGTCTCTGGATTCTTCTGGCTGCTCTCTCACTCACTACTGGGTGGCCTGGTTGGTTGGTTGGTTGGTAAGCGGCTCAATGCTTCCCTCGTTTCCAAACAGAAGAAAAGCGTTTGGCCTTTCGGGGAGAGAAGCACTAAGGTGGGGTCAGTGTGTATATGCATGTGGAAGACAGAGAATGAACCGAGACAAAGAGGAAAGAGAGAGCAAGTCAGTCAGTCGGCATGTTGGCAAGCTTGCGTGTGCATACATTGTGTGTGTGTGTGTGTATGTGTGTGTGTGTGCGTGTGTGTGTGTGTGTGCGTGTGTGCGTGTGTGTGTGTGCGCGTGCATGCATGCGCGTGCGAGTAGGTTCTGTAATCCTAATCCAATATTTACTGTAAACTACATCCATTTACATGTATTGCCATCAATGTCAATATTACACCCAATACACCCTGTTGCACGTAAACGAACGGCCTCATGGGAATAATATGGGCTTGTAAAGCTGAAATGAATTGGGGTGAATACACGCAGTGGACTGACTGCTGCTAGGTTTTTCTTTAAACTGTGTTTGGGTTCTGTTGATCTGAGCGCTTTGTTTTCCGTTTCCCCCTCGTTCCCTTTCTCTTCTTTCTCCTTCTTTCTCAGTGTCTTTTTTTGTTGGTGTTGAAAATTGTGCATCAGTGCAGTCTAAAGCTTTCGCAATGAAGTGACCCGTGTTTCAATATTCTAGAGGCGTGTTGATGAAATGCTCAAACAAATTGCCGTTCATATGAAGATGTGGGGTGTGTTGGCTCTATTTACTGGACGGTTTATACGCATTGGAGGAGCCATTAGCATATACTTAACATGCGGTTGTAATTATGACGTTGTCTTTGTCAAGCAGTTTCCCTCATGGGCTCTGGTCCAAACATGTAAAATATATCAAATGGAGATTTCCACAGGAATGGACTTGTTTCCATTCAGACATGAACACATTATGGTTGATGCCCAGAGTCACATCTGCCAATCGCACAATTGAATGAATTGCTTTTACAGCATAAAACCTTTGTAATGTCAATTAGTTACTGTTCTTGCTAGGTGAATCAATATGGGTTAACCCCAAAATAATTGATACAAACTTTCTTTGGTATTGGACATACTAAATAACCAAAAGATCTACTCCCCAGAAAGCCGTCATTTTCAAGATTGCGTCCCAGATGGAGTTTAAAATGGCCATATCTCAAATGGGAAAACATTAAATAGCCAACTGCACTCTCAGTACCATAAATACATGCATACATCCTCTAAATACTAAATGCATGCATCCTAGTGTAACAAGAAAATATCAAACATCACCTACTCTAAAATGTAAGGGATAATCATAAAATATGAATAGTTTACAACATTGGTTCTCAACCTTTTCTGGATCAGGGCCCACTTTGTATACCGTGACAGCATACTGCCGGGTGGGCCACCTGCATATTCAGAGCATGTTTATTTTAAATTATCGACCAATTGATAATGTTCTGACATGGGATCAATGGAACTAACACAGTAGCCTATATTTAAAGTGATTATAGGAAGAAGATTCTTTCAGTGTACATGAAGTGTTAAAATGATATTTTTATGTGGCCACACCCACCACTTCATTAAGTATACCACCACCCACCTAGGCTTAAGCCTCGCCCACAGCTGGGGTTAGGGGAGTTGTTAGGGTTATGATGTCACTAAAGTGGCGTATTTCGATTGGGCCTTTTGACTCAAAGGCTTTCTCAGCTTTCAGGAAGAAACCAAAATACCAAATAATACCAAAATACAGAGAAGACCTTAGAGTATTGTATATTAATAGAGATGTCACCGAGAGGAAACACTTGGTAAATACGCACGAAGCTGAAATACCACTTCCAGCCCGATTTCGGAGGTGGTCTGCGATTGATGGTTGGATGAGCTCGGCCAGGTCCACATATGCACCCCTTAAGATTTGTGTGCGGAGGTTGGCCGGAACTGGGGACGGTCCGGAGACAATGGATTCTATGATAGCCGGGCTATAGCTGAGGCCAAAGTGAAGGTGGGATTTAGGAACCGCCGCAGTGGTGTCCCATTAGAACGAAACCGGGGTGCCGAAACTTCTATACACAACGATATCTGGGTTGTATAAGGCCAGACCTCTTCGGATTCTTCTTATAGGTTTTAGTGGATGCGTGTCATGAATGATGACTGGGTTCTGAATGATGAACTGGGTGCGTGTCACGATGACGATGCCAAACAAGTACACCCATATATGAGGTTTTCTACATGACGGTCAGTGCTGGATGTCGCCGTCGTCCTCATGGACTTGTCTCCCTATATGGGAGCTCTAGGTGAAAGCCTTCATTTCAGCCACCACCAGATTTCCTGTACCATAATCAAGAAGGCTTGAAGAGTATACGTCGGCCGTTCTGGCCACCCCATTAAAAGCATGCCGCCACCCCCAGATTACCCGTGGAAAGATATCTGTACAATATGGGCAATACCGCTTTCTTCCTTCAATGTTCTGGTAGGCCATAAATAACTGAAGGTCAAATCCCATGAATCTGCCAGATGTTAATCTGACAGCCGGAAACCGCCAGGACCATCAGGCCCTGGTAGAGATCACAACTTCAGGACCCTGCCATCTACAATCATGACGGTCAGGACCACCAGAGCCTGCGGGTTCTGGCGTCTAACTAATTAGCCTGATGCCAGTGCTGGATGTCGCCGTCGTCCTCATACAGTATATGGAGCTCTAGGTCGTCTCCCTGGATGGAGCTCTAGGTGAAAGCCTTCGTTACACTAATCAAAATTAAAATCTTCAAAATCACTATTAAATAAAGTTTTCAAATAATTATAGTGGATTAAAAGTACAATATTTGTCTCTGAGTAGAAGTAAAAAGATTGGAAATTGGACTTACTTAATTAAGTACAAATACCTTAAATTGTATTTAATGTACAGTACTTAAGTAAATGTATTTAGCTACTTTCCGCCACTGCTTTCTGGTCTCCTGGCTGGACAGCCGAGAGACTAGACTTAAGCTGTCTGCAATCAATGGTGAGACGGCTTTCTGGTCTCTATAACTACACGTTTATTTCCATAAGGATCTAGAATTAGTGGTACTCAACCTGTTTTATTGTGACACAGGTGAATAGGAACTTATATCATGACCTGACATATTGACATCGAAAAGTTGTCCCTTTTGCCTGCGCACTGTGAATACATTGTGTTCAATGTAAAAAACGATAATCCTCCCTACTATAGAGTGTGCTGACCATATTTATAAGGACTCCCTGTCCCCAGTGAGCCCCTGGGGTCAAAAAACCCTAGTTTGGGTTTGGGCTTTGGGTGGCAAAGCCTTCATCCAATCAGGATGAGAGGAGCCTTCCTCCAATTATGATCAAGTGGGGGCGGGCCTTAGTGCACGTGCTGTTGGCCTGTTGCACTTCCCCCCACTGTAGAGCGTGTGCATGTGCACATCTTGCTACCGGGGCAGACCGGGGGGTTTTCCAAATCACCCAAATCACTGAATGTTCCTTTAAGTACTACGTGAGTACTTTTTTCCAGCACTGGCAGCCTAGACTTGGCTGGAGGCGCGGTGGAACCCTGCTGTGCAGTTCCAATGCTCCAAGCCGGAACACAATGTAATCAGGGACGTGCACACTTAGACATCAAAGGGGGCTTCTTCAGCCCCTTCCCTTTTACCCGTCTGTAAAACAACTGCCCTTTCCAGACCACGAATGCAGGATTTACTATGGTGGAAGAAATGTACATGCCACTCCTTTCCTTTCCATGCCATACCCAAAGTCCCCAATCATGAACTTGAACACAGCATTTTGTGTTGAACAAATTTGTTTAGAAATCCATGACGTACACCGCATCTCCACTAGCTAAAGAGTGCTGGGTTGCGCCCCGAAAATAGCTGATCTACAAGCTCTCAGCGCGTTTTTAACAGCTCTCAGCACATTACAAACATGCACGTGGCCGTGGCTGTGCCGTGTTAGAGGGATATTTCACTTAAAAAAACTTTTGGTAATTTCATCATCTACTCAGTGTTATGTGAACACCCCAGTGTTTAGGTTGCTCCAGTCACTATTTAGAAATGTTATATTAATTGTAGTTGCCCCTTATAACTTAAAACTCCATTTGAGGGGGCGTGGTTTTACATTTACTGTTTTCATTTATTTTTAATTATTATTTTTGATTTTGTGAGGAGGAGCTGAAGCTGAAGGAGCTAGGCAGCAGGAGGTTATTTTCCAAATTATTATTATTATTAAAAATAAATGAAAACAGTAAATGACAAACCACAGCCCCTCAGAAGGACAATATCAGTCAACAGAAAAAGGTTTAGGTGTTTTTGATGAATCTATCATGGTTAAAATGGAGTTTTAAGTTATAATGGGTTTGAACTTAACTTTGTATAGGAATTGGGTGGCCATATACTTTTTATGCATGGCACTTCCTTTTAGCCCCTAATGACGAGTGACCCTTATGTGAAGGGATTCTCACAGACTCGGTCAGTTTCTTAGAGTTCCTAGTACGCCAAGTGACTTGGCCTAAGTCTATCACGCCTGGAAACCCAGGCAATCAACTTGTGTATGCTCACATCCTATTTTTTTTTAATAAAATCCCTTTAAGCCAATGACATAACATTTTGTTAGTTAATAAGCATGCGTTATTAAGACTGTATATGACAGCCTGCACATCCATCATTGGCCAACGACAGCATGTGATCACAGTTTTTGTATTTAATAATAATCTTTATTGTCCCGAAAGGATATTTGTCTTCACAGTCTGTTCAAACACCCACGTAAAAAACAGCACATAACACCAAGACAATACAAAAACATGAGGTCCCCACTGTATACAGAACCATTCTATTCCATCTACATGATGCAGTGATGGAAAGTAACTAAGTAATTTTACTTAAGTACTGTACTTAAGTACGATTTTGAGGTATTTGTACTTTACTTGAATATTTCCAATTTCCAGTACTTTTACTTCTACTCCACAACAACTCGGAGCCAAAATTTGTACTTTTACTCCACTACAATTATTTGAAAACTTTAGTTAGGTACTAGTTACTTTGGAGATTTTAATTTTGATATGACATACATTAACCACTTCAAGCCTATACATTTTGTCCATTTGAAAATAGCCGATCTACAAGCTATCTGCAATTTTCAATGGATTTTGTACACATTTTGAACTTGTGAAATGGCACATTCTGCACAATGAGTAGCCTACTTTTTATTTTGGTACTTTAAGTACATTTTGATGCCGATACCTTTGTACTTTTAGTCAAGTATAATTTTTTTATGTAACGAAGTGCTTCTAAATTGCAATATTGGTACTTTTACTTAAGTAAAACAATTGAGTACTTTTTCCACCACTGACATGGTGTATATGTTGAATACAGAACCATCCTATATCGGCGGGGCAATTTAGGAAAACGTTTGAGTGCACTGTGACTTTTCGAGGACAAAAGGGTGTGCGTTGGTATGCTGAAAGCAGAGCCACATGGAGCAAATGGACTGACAAAGGGAACGAGACCAGTGACATCAATTCATAAATCAAATGGGGCTGCTGCCTCTTTGAAGATCAAGACCACCAGATCATAGCAGTAGCTATACTAAAATAAACTTATGAGATTGGAACTCATTATCCTAATTTATTTATTTATTTTCTTTCATTTTTTTTTGTTTTTTAGATCCTTTTGCAGTAGGCTATATTAGGTTTTTAATACATGTCCACGTGGATGGCCTATCAATATTTACTTCAATCCTGCGGTGTTGTGAAGATGACAATGACAGTTAGGCTATAATTATGTTTTGAATGTTAGACATTGATATGACCAATCATCTAAACACAGTGAGGAATAATATCCAACTGCTAAATCGAAGCTATACCTTTAATCTAGCCTGTCTTTATTTCTGACTTTAGGTTACATCTTCACAATACAACTAATACACGTGAATAAGCCTACATCTATATCTAGCTTTGGAAAACTGAAACTAATTTAATGACAGACTAACCCTTAAGAATATAATCAAGAATCCTTAGAAATTCTAATAGTTAATAAGCTACAGTATTCTAACTTAGAATACTGTAGCTTATTAATAGCTATATCAACCCGGGCATCTTACTGTATCTTTTCCCCTCCTCTTTTGCCCGTCTCTCCATGTCACACACTGCTGTGTGTCTGTCGTAGAGCGCTTAAAGCTGTTACCACATGGCTTTTATCCAAGTGGAGGCACAGAGAGTAGAGCGCAGGGAGAGTGGGAGCGCATTTGCACGTTATCCACAGGCTGGTACAAGATACCGACGCTCTGCTCCCTCTGGGATCCTCTTTTTATAGAGACTTTACAAACCAACTCACACAACCAACGCGGGACCAGAAATTTCTCCCTTTCTTTTTTTGCCCCCCTTCACTTCTTCTCCTCAACTCTCATCGCCCCGGGTCAGGCTTAACCATCCCTTGTTTTGTATAGCCCAATTGTTGGTGTGTGCATCATCATCAGGAGCCAAAGGAGGATTGCCGCTGTTCCAATCTAGATCTGTGAGTAAGACGAAGTTACTAGTCTTTGTGTTTATTTGGATAACGAGTTCATTATACCCTGATCTCCCATGGAGGATATGGCTTCCCCCCCCCCTTTCTTTCAACCTGTTACCAACCAGACACATTATTTTCACTGTAGATGACAGTAGCCTAATAATGCAGAATACTGGACTTGCAAGCAAACACAGGGCGTGATTGATGATGCTCTTTTGCCATGCATATAACAAAATATCTATTGTAATCAGATTAATTTCTAGAAAGGGCAGCATACCTGAAATAGAGCCTGTTGATGGAATGGAGGTGTCCTTCAAGTTTTACTGTATTAACAACACTAACAACAAAGTCCTATTCTATCTCACACACTAAGGTAGGGAGTATAATGAAAGCAGACATCAGCAAACAAGAGGGAAAATATCCTTCAGCAATCGTGGATGATTCACGTTTAGTGCAGCCCATGCTATTCAGCACAGTGGGGGGGGAAAACAATGTACAGTTGATTCCACTCTGTGTTAAACCGCCCCTGTCTTCTTCATTTACAGCCACAGGTCATTCAATACCTCCCTGGCTGTTGCTGCTTTGTCTGTAGTGTAATGCAGTGCATCCCAAACTTTTTCATGTCAAGGACCCCCAAATTGACCATAATTAGCCCCATTTATGATTTGAAGAGATATGCCAAGGACCCCCATAAGAGAAGATTTCTACGGCTCTAGCAGTGATTTTCAACTATTTTCATTTCAAGGACCCCCTGCAGTTTGACCTTAATTACAAGAAGATGTTTCATCACCTTCCACCCAGATTTAAATAAACATGTAGGCTATATGGGATGCATGTTTAACACTACTGCAGCTGCATA
Source organism: Protomyctophum bolini (assembly GCF_963924005.1). Taxonomy (NCBI): domain Eukaryota; kingdom Metazoa; phylum Chordata; class Actinopteri; order Myctophiformes; family Myctophidae; genus Protomyctophum; species Protomyctophum bolini. The sequence continues at coordinate 33,140,814 of NC_137863.1, read as the reverse complement.
CAAGGGGGATAATGACAGATGGCATCCTCTTGTTGGTAGCTGTATGTATACAGTACTATACTGTACTATACCGTACTACACTATAGGCTACTACAGGCACAACAGGTGTCAAACATTAGCTGGAAATATGAGAGAGAGAGAGAGAGAGATAGAGAGAGAGAGAGAGAAAGAGAGAGAGAGAGAGAGAGTGGTGAATTTACCGACCGATCTATGGGACGGGCCGACCTATGGGACCAACAGACCGACCTGCGGGAGGTAAATTCACCTCGCTCCTACTGGAGAATCTTTCAGTCAACTTGAACATTTAGCTATTATTAATTCTGCATGGTTGAGTAATGTGGGTGGAGTTTGGGGAACAGTCCCATTAATTCTCCACAGTGCCAGCTGGGGAAGAAGATATATAGTCACCGAGTCCATTTAAAGGCCCCCGGTTATTTTGTCTTCAATTCATCTCTCCTGGCCTCACTCAGCGGGCCGTCTGGGAGAGTCATGACAGCAGAGAAGAGCGGGCCCGTGGTGGTGAACGGTAAATCGGAGGACAGCAAGAGTGAGGAAGGCTCCGAGGATGGCTCGGATAAGGTGTTCTACAAAGAGAGAGGCCACTGGAACAACAAGATTGAGTTTTTCCTGTCCGTGGCTGGAGAGATCATTGGCCTGGGTAACGTCTGGAGGTTCCCCTACCTCTGCTACAAGAACGGTGGAGGTAAGAAGTTAAGAACTAGATGAAGTGCCGCTCGGGGCACAGGTCTCCACCAGGGCAAAAATGTGTGTTTGCAAAAATCCACCTGTTGGTGGCGCTATAACAGGCCAATGTGAAAAGGGTGGGATATATATTCCTCATCCTAGTAGGAAAGTCTGTGAAAGATTTCACGTAAATTGCATGCTGCGTTCTTGATTTGAGGCTTTTTGTTGAAAACAGGCCAATCCTGCAAACTTTGAAAGCCAATGTTAGCCAATTAGGATGGAATATGAAATATCGTACAGATCTTGAACACATGACTATAGAGATAGTGTTTAACGATTTGTTTTTCAAAAGTCGGCCTCCTGGTGGCGCGATAACAGGCCGTTCTTGGGGCACAGGTTCATCGTTGGCATCCAGGGAGTGTGCGTGCAAAATGTGATATCGACCGGGTTGTGATATCGAACGGTGCCAGAGATTAGCTGGTAACAGACGGATGGACTGACACACGCATGCACACATGCACGGACGGAGTGCAAAACATATACTCTCTCTCCATGCCTTCGGCCTGGTGGAGACAATGATACTGTATGTGTGTGTTGTCTCATGCACTGGTGACAATGATATGATTCCCATTGCTGCATCATCCTCCAAACACAGGTGCTTTTGATTACAGAACTACTCCGTTTTTAATCTCATTCAAGATGACATGCAGACACTAGTGTATTACTCGTTTTAAACTTAATCATCACACTAAAACATGTATATAGGTTGTGTACAGGTTAGAAATAAATCCCCTGGCTTTGCTGTGCCGTTTCTCTGTCACTTTGTTTACAAACGACAGTGCATGTGTTCCTGCATGAAACAGACTTCGATCCTCCCCATAGCCTGGAGGGATGCGACGCTCTGATTGGTTCAGAAACTAAGATTCTGCGTGTGAGCCTGAAACTTTTCACTACATCTGTAAATACATTTTGATGCAGATACTTTTGTAACTAAAGTACATTTTGAATTCCGGACTTTTACTTGTAACAGAGTAGTTCTACAGTACATTGCAGTATTGATACTTTTACCTAAGTAAAACAATGTGAGTACCTTTTCCACCACTGCTTCACAGCCACCTCATAATGTATCATATAGTTACTGTACAAGGGCATTGCATGTGCAATGTGCATTACAATGTTTCTCATCATTGCTTTACATACTCTTTTTACTAACCATGCTCCACTGAATTGGGAAGATATTAGACTTCACGTGGCTATAGAAGAAGCAATGATATGATATTCTAATGCAGGTGTGCCAGTGTTCCTGCTTGTGTAAGATTACTGTATTCTCAACATGTCCTGTACAGTACAATCCTCAGCGTTAATGTTCCTGTGTTTGTGTTGAAGGTGCCTTCTTCGTTCCGTATGTCATCTTCTTCATATGCTGTGGCATTCCCGTGTTCTTCTTGGAGACGGCGTTGGGTCAGTTCACCAGCGAGGGAGGAATCACCTGCTGGAGGAAGATCTGCCCGCTGTTTGAAGGTATACCTGCACACACTTGCTTTATCTCTGCAATGTGTTGTTTATTCTGTCCAGTGGGGGACAGTACCTTTCACTGTCGTGTTTACGACCCGGTCGGGAGCGGGGAGCGGATGGTAACTTACGTCATGTTGTAGTCAGTGTTGATTTTGTCGAAAAATGTTCGTCGACTGCCTTTTTTCACTGACTGGCATTTCTTCTTCAGCCTAGTGGGAATGTGCGTGCACAATTTCACGGAAATCACACGATGTGTTCATGATTTGCAGCATTTTGTTTGAAACTGAGCACTCCTGCGAACTTTAAAAGCCAATCTTAGCCAATCAGGATGGAGTCTGAGAAATCTGAAAAAAACGGTTTCGTTGAATGGCTCTAGAGAGACTGTGTACCAATTTGCGTGATGTTTGGACAAAATCTGTAGGTGTACTGTCCAAAAACTTGTTTTGCACAAAGCGGCCTCCTGGTGGCGCTATAACAGGCTGTTCTGGAAAATTTTGGGCAGAGGTTCATCGTTGGCATTCAGGGAGTTTGTGTGCAAAAATTGGCATCGACCGGGTTAACGGTGCCGGAGATTAGCTGTTCACTTCACAGACAGAAGGACGGAACAGCCTTCGGCTTGGTGGAGACAAATTTATTGACCATTTTGTCAACAAATAAAAACTAGACTAAATGTTAGGAAGGGACTAATGGACAAGAGATCCAATAAAAGTCATTTTACACTTGGTCGCATGCTGAAAATCTATTTAGCCGATCTATTTTCAGCAAGTGTAAAATCAGTCATTGCGACGGCATCAAGGCCCGCCAAAATACATTTAGTTGACTAAATCAACTGTAGATTTAGTCGACTAAAATCTCATGACATTTAGTTGACTGAAACTAGACTAACACTAAAACGTTCCGGTGACTAAAATGTGACTAAAACTAAGTGAAACCTATTCAAGAGACTACAACTAAAACTAAAATCAAAAACAACACTGGTTGTAGTTACTGGTTTGTAGTCATCAGGCCAGAACAACCAAACCGGAATCAGTAGTACCCAAAATTCCCCGTGATCAAAAAGGGAATCGTAATTTTAGGGCCTACCCAATAAAAGCCTCGATGTGGCGCTTAACCCATTTAGACCTGAGGACGATTCTACAAATGGCTGCTAAATCCTGACAGTTTTCTGAAAAACCCATGTGTCTATGTCAGTGGTGCTCAACCTTTTTCATGTCAAGGACCCCCAGAATTATCTGTAATTGGCCGCCGACCCCCATCTGATATGTAGTTCCAGCGACCTCCCAGTCCCAGAAGCAAATATTTGAGTTAAAAACATTCACTGTGAAAGAATATATATTCAAACAAGTTTCTTCAAGTACTTCTTGGAATAGTTAGTTTGGTATATCCATCTTTTATTCCAACTCGTAGCGACTGCATGTTGAGACTAAAAACGATGCCGAACACAACTGAAACCACAAACCGGAATAATATTTATTTTATTTTATTATATTATTATTATTATTATTTTATTTTTCTATCCGGTCTAGACCGGATCACACATTTAGAAACACCGACCAGGCTTTCCTCCGAGGGGGAAAGTCTGGTGACACGAGGTTACATTTACTTAAGTACTGTATACTTGAGTATAATTCCAAGGTATTTGTACTTTACTTGTGTATTTCCACTATGCAATACTTTTACTTCTACTCCACTACATCTCAGCTCCAAATATAATACTTTTACTCCGCTACATTTATTTGAAAACTTTAGAGGAATGAAGGTTAGCCGCATGCAGCAAGACAGAATACATGTGTGTGAATGAGAGGAACCCAAGTGGAACAGTGAGGTTACAAGGAGTAGACGTGAAGAAGGTGGACGACTTTCAGTAGGCCTACTTAGGGTAAATATTTCAGAGCAATGGAGATTGTGGAAAAGAGGTGTGGAAACGAGTGCAAGCAGGTTGGAATTCGTGGAGAAAAGTGTCAGGTGTTGATGTGTGATAGGAAAGTACCAGCAAGAATGAAAGGGAAGGTGTACAAGACGGTGGTGAGACCAGCTATGTTCCATGGTTTAGAGCACTGGTTCCCAAACTTGTTCAGGTCAAGTTGACACCAATGAGCCCGCGGACCCCCATTTGGAAAAGATATGCCAGGGACCCCCATATGAGAAGCTTTTTACAGCAGTGATTCTGAACCCATTTTAATTTCAAGGACCCCCAGTTTGACATGCATTAGTCAACGGAACCCCCATCATTTAATGTAAATCTTCCATTTGTACACTCTCAGAGTTACAGACCCATAAGGGTCCAATTTATTTCCAAACTATCATTTAGCTGGGTACCCCTGGGGGTCCCCGGACCCCACTTTGGGAACCACTGGTTTAGCGACAGTCGCACTGAGGAAAAGACAGGAAGCAGAGCTGGAGGTTACAGAGACTAAAATGCTGAGGTTCTCTCTGGGAGTAACAAGGATGGATAGGATCAGGAACGAGTACATCAGAGGGACAGCACATGTCAGATGTTTTGGAGATGAAGCCAGAGAGGCCAGACTGAGATGGTTTGGACACGTACAGAGGAGGGATAGTAAGTAGAAGGATGTTGAGGTTGAGGTATGACTGCCTGTCATATTATTTTCAAATGGGGGGCTGATTATTGTCAATTTAGGGGTCCTTGACATGAAAACTTTTGGGAACCACTGTTTTACACCATCCTGATAACAATCCTTCTCTACCTATACACAGGTATCGGCTATGCAACCCAGGTGATCGAGGCCTATCTAAATATCTACTATGTGGTGATATTGGCCTGGTCTATCTTCTACCTCTTCAACTGTTTTACCATGGAGCTGCCATGGGCCAGCTGTGGCCACTACTGGAACACAGGTACTGCTATAGGAGAAAAGTGGAGAGTGGTGTGCAAAGTTTAGATCTATTACTTAAATTTAAGATATCCATTTAAGATGTCGATCATCACATTCCATTCCAGCCAAATACAAACAAATCGTTGTTTTGTCCTCCCACGGTCGTCGACCCTTTCATTCCTGGAACATTATTTGTACCTGAAGATCTTGGCCTAGTAATATTCAAGAAGAATTATGACAAATATTGGCTATTGACTGTTAAAATGTACTAATGGGAGTGTGGGGCCATTATGCCATTTTATAGCTTCTCTGGGATATAACTCATCCTCTCTCATTGAATAGGCCTATAGTATTCTCTTCCCTGAGCACCGGTGATTTGAGAGCTCCTACTACCTCTCTGTCTGTCTTTGTCTTTGTCTCAGCCATATACTGTATGGCTGATAACATAATGTATTTTCCATGAGATGTCACTCTGTTTCCACAGATAACTGTGTTGACTCCCAAACAAATTCTACCAACTTTACAAACCCCAATGCCAGCTCTCCAGTCATAGAGTTCTGGGAGTGAGTACATTCTTTTCTCATTTTCTTTTCACCTCATTCAAAATAATTTCTGTTTCAATGCCAGGGCTACAAAGGACCAATACAGTATGACATCACTGCAGGATATAGGCCCCCTTTACACGAGAACGTAAGTCGCTCTGGATTAAGAGCGTCTGCTAAATGCCTAAATTGTAAATTGTAACAGTTAATAGAAAAAGGCCGGTGTCCCTTTTAGCTGAGAACAGCGTGAGGTGAAAACGCAACAAAGTGAAAACACCTTCCAGAGTGGAAATCTTTGAATCCACAAAACATGTGACATCATGGCTCACATGAGTTCACAACACTTATGTTTATTGCATTGATGCAATAAACGACCCCGCTTTGGGAACCACTGATTTAGGCTAATCAAATACCGGGAAATAATGTCACATCTTTCCCATTTTGACAGTATTTATAATAGCCTATTATGAGGGGTCTCCCAGGGCTCTATACTGTACTTGGTCCACTCCTTTCCCCCCCTCTTCACCTTATTGTCCCTGAAAATAGCAGATATACAAGCTACAGTAGGCCAGACATGGGCAACTGCTGGCCCGGGGGCCACATTCACTTAATACTGATATAGTATTGATTTCAGCTGCTCCAATATTAGTAATTCAATGACTAGTATTAATAGTAGCCCTCATTAAAAAGTAGTAAAGTAAAAGTAAAAGTACCAATACTGCAATTTAGAACTACTTCGTTACAAGTAAAAGTACGGAATTGAAAATGTACTTGAGTAAAAGTACAAAAGTATCGGCATCCAAATGTACTTAAAGTACTAAAAGAAAAGTACTCATTGTGCAGAATGTGTACAAAATCTGTTGAAAATACAAGCTTGTAGATCGGCTATTTCCACACGTCACAGTGTGACGCGTTTTGAGCTTGTAGATCTGTTATTCTTTACACTATACAGTATGCAATGTGGCCCATCTGGAGTGAGTGTGGAAAAGTGGCCCTCTCCATCGTCAAAGTTGCCCACCCCTGAGCTATAGACCAAAGTGTTGAGTCAGTATGTGACACTCTGAGTTCCTAAATCGATTAACCGTGACAGTGGGTGCCGACAGGAACATGCCGAGTGTGTTAGAGGGGCTAAAATCCCGTAAGAGGGCACTTTTGGACAAAAATAGTGAAAATAGCAGATCTACAAACTCACAACGTGTCGTGCTGCAATGCATTGTGAGCTTGCAGATTTTCGGGGCGTAACCCATCACTCTTTATAGCTATAGAGATGCGATGTATACGACATGGATTTCTAAACAAATTTGTTCAATGCAAAATACTGTGTTCAAGTTCAGTAGACTTCGGAATAAAAGCAATTCTCCTGAATGCTTCAATGGCATGGCATTCTTTCACCATGTAGCCTAGTAAATGCTGCATTCGTGGTCTGGAGAGGGCAGTTGTTTTAAAGACGGGTAAAAGGGCATGGGGCTGAAGCCGCCTTTGATGTCTATGTGTGCACGTCCCTGGGTGTCCCTGGGTGACCGCATGTCACTGACCCCTGCTAGAACCTCTCACCCGATAATTAGCCAGGCCTTTTTTCATATTCTGTGTCGACAGCTATGGCCTCGGAGGGCCAGCTGTCTCCCAGCTAGACCCGTGTTTGTGTGCAACATGGCAGCGAATCAGCTTTCCCTGTCAGCGTGTTATATGCTTACCACACTTCCTGTCGCACTGCCAGAGGATACGCAACTAAATCCGGGAATGTTAATTGGACGAGAAACAACAAATGCCGACCGGGGCCTAAGTATGAACTATGCCAAGGAATATGTCACGTGTTTCACTGTATGTACAGTGGGAACAGAAATTCCCTGCAGGAATCGCTTACAGTAAGATATTGTTGCAGTATCCAGCAGAAACTGCTTATATCTCCATTTAACTTTTTATTATTATTATGCCTTACTTATGGTTTTATTTGGTAGAATTGCCATTAGCTGTTCGGTCCACATATAAAAACAATACTATACATTTAAAACATATAACTTGACCATGTGCTACAGTCTAAAGACAATTATAACGATAGCTATACTGCACTTAAACCCTATACTTTGTTTATTGGAGTCTTACAAGGCTCTGTACTAGAAATATTAAGCACACGTACACACACACACACACACACACACACACACACACACACACACACACACACACACACACACACACACACACACACACACACACACACACACACACACACACACACACACACACACACACACACACACACACACACACACACACACACACACACACACACACACACACACACACACACACACACACACCCCTCACTCTCCCCATCCACTCACTGACCATGCAGCGACAGCCAGGCTTCTGTCGGACCTCTGTGTTCTTGGTGGCTGTGGACAGCCACCAAGAACATGTCACTATGATCAATGGCCGGTCAGGAGCTATATGGGGTGTGAACTCGGTGGCAAAGCTTTGGCAGCTTCCCTCTCTTTTTTATCCTCCCTCCCTCTGTGCCATTGCCCCCCTGGCCGCGAGTCAGAGCACAGGAAGTGCACGTTTGTCAGTTCACACACACCACACCAGACACCACTGACTGACGAGCGAGTGACGTAATTATCACTGGCGAATGAAACGGCTTGTGTCACCACGCCGCATCGCGGTTAATATCAATGAACCACTTCAAAGAGAGAAGAGGAAAACTTCTGCAAGCATGGCTGCACCTTAGCCCAAATACGTTCCCTCAGTCCCTACGCTCATTCTGTAGCCCCAATACGTTCCCTCAGTCCCTACGCTCATTCTGTAGCTCCGAGATGAGGTCACATCCACGCCCGCTCCCACCGTGGTTCAGAAACGGCGCATGGTTTCCAAAAGGAACGTTTCTTACCCTTTTCTGCACATTGAATGCAAAAAGTGAAGCGCTAGTAGCATGCTAAACCAATTTAACGGTTAAACTAGCGTTTAAATCGGTTTGTTTAGTCAGCCGCTTGCATGTGCGCGCGACACTGCGCGTGCATGTCGAGTGAACTGAAGTCAGTTGGAAATCTAATTCCACATTCGACCAGGGGAGGCTTTTCAACTTCCTTGAAAAAACATGCTAAACAACTGATTTAAATGCTCATTTAACCGTTTAAACTTGGCCATTCATAAGCTTAAATTATTTTAGCTCGCTACTAGCGCTTCACTTTTTGGATTCAATGTGCAGAAAAGGGTAAGAAACGTTCCTTTTGGAAACCATGCACTGTTTCTGAACCGCGGTGGGAGCGGGCGTGGATGTGACCTCATCTCGGAGCTACAGAATGAGCGTAGGGACTGAGGGAAGATATTGGGACCAGAGCCTTAGATATAGACAGAGTTACGCAAACTGCGCTCACTACATAGAGATAGAGATATACTTTATTAGTCTCCAGAGGAAGAAATTTGTCTTAGACAAAGGGCCCGCATGCAAGCGTAGCCCTATGTCGCCACAGTGCAGCGCCAAATACATCTTTCTTGCATCATAGAAAAAAAGAACGAAAGAGAGGATAGGGGGGGTGGAGAGGGGGGGGGGGGGGGGGGGGGGTAAGAAGACATCACATGGGGCCAGTCCAACGGTGGCTCTCCTACATAGACTACGCATTGAGCATGCATGGAGACAACCAACTGGGCCAAGTCTTGGACCAGAAGTAGGCAGAACTGCATTGGACTCAGGCAACAGTCCAGCTTTAAGGATCTTAAATCCCTTTATTTTAAATTGTTTTGTAGTAATAGTATAACAACATGATCTTTCATGTTGTTATACTATTACTACAAAACAATTTAAAATTAAAAACTTTAGTTGTTACTGTACAATACTTTAAAACGTTGTCCTGTTGCACACATGCTTAAAATAGCTTGTCTCAGTTCAGGCTGCATGAACAGCACTCGAGCACTCGGTTTCTGCCCCCTCAATGTCGTAACTCTTCTATTAGATGGCTCATGGGCTGCACCTGTCTGCATGAATCACTCCACCGCATGACGTCACTGTATAGGGCAGAGACCTCGTATTTCTATATTTTATATATTTCGATTTTATTATTTTAAATCAATGCCCTCTCTAAACTGGACCAGTTCTGCAAAACATGGCGTCTAATACCGATCTCCACAACGCTAAAGCTGCCAGAGAACTAGACATCTACCTGAGCGGACTCAAACTGAAGCATGCACCCTATCCAACCTACCTTGGTGTGACCCTCGACAGAACTCTGTCCTTCAAGGAACACCTAAAAGGGACAGCAGCTAAGGTGAAGTCCAGAAACAATCTGCTCTGCAAACTTGCTGGTGCAAAATGGGGGGTGGCAGCCTCCACACTGCGCACCTCAGCACTGGCCCTGTCATACTCTGCAGCAGAATATTGTGCCCCCGTCTGGTCTAGGTCATCACACACACACACACACACACCAAGTGGACACCCAGCTCAATACCACCATGAGAACCATAACCGGGACTATTCGCTCCACACCACTCGCCTGGCTCCCAGTATTATCAAACATAGCACCCCCACACATCCGGCGAGCAGCAGTCTCTCAAAGGATGCTTCAAAAGGTCAAAGACTCTCCCCATCTACCAATCCATGCAGACATTTTCAACCCACCCACTGCTCGACTCCCATCGAGACGACCAATTTGGAGGAACCCCCCCATCAGCTGACTTCACCATCAAAACAGCTTGGAAAAGGGAATGGGAGTCCAATGAGGTCCCAAATAAACACCTGGTGTCAGACCCCAACCAACAGGTCCCTGGTACCACCCTCCCAAGGAGACAGTGGTCTACGCTCAATAGATTCAGGACTGGACATGGCCCCTGCTTGGCCAGCCTCCACAAATGGGGCAGTAGCCCAAGCCCACTGTGTGCTTGTGGTGAGGAGCAAACTATGGAGCACATCATAGAAGTGTGTCCTCTCCAAAGACTGGAAGGAGGATTAATTACCCTCCACACAGCAGACCAGGAGGCAACCGTTTGGCTTAAGGACTTTGCATTCGCTAAATAAAAAATAATGCCCTTCTTCATCAAACAAGTGTTGCACAAAAGTAGAGCTACAAGCTCACCTATAATAGCTATATAAAAATGACTTTTTAAATAATAATAAAAGAAACAGCTACAGTGCAAGGCTTCGAGACGACCACAACGATTATCTAAATTCCCAACATGTTTCTCTCTACGTGTGTGTGTGTGTGTGTGTGTGTGTGTGTGTGTGTGTGTGTGTGTGTGTGTGCATGCGTGTAGACGACGAGTGCTGAAAATATCAGATGGCATTGAACACATGGGGGGGATGCGCTGGGAGCTGGCCATGTGTTTGGCTCTGGCCTGGTTCATCTGTTACTTCTGCATCTGGAAAGGACCCAAATCCACGGGCAAGGTAAGAAAAAGAAACAAGCAAGCCCTCCTGTCCTCCTGTCTTCCTCAGTTCCATTCTGTCTCAAAACAGCTGATGGCTCAAGTTCCAACGGATGCTGCATGTCAGCCCGTTGCTTACAAGTAAAACGTGTGTGTGTGTGTGTGTGTGTGTGTGTGTGTGTGTGTGTGTGTGTGTGTGTGTGTGTGTGTATAGTGTGCATGTGTGTGTATTTGTCTCTAAAGCTGGGTGCCGGAGGTATAGTGGAGACGGGAGAACCATTTATTGCTATTTACTGCATTTCCTCATAAGTAAATAGGAGCAAGAGACTTCCTGCTTGGAGGTTTACATTTTGGGGAGCATGTGATTAGCATCGTTATGCCAGGAAAGACCAATTAATCCCAGAAAGGAAACATCCATTTGAACAATATTTCAACTCAATGCAGACAACAACATACTCTTTAGTTTTGCGTCTGCAAGGCTAAATCTCACCAAATGATGGTCCGTACGTGGCTCAAATGCTGAACAAATAATGGACCTTGACATGCAAAGGGTTGAAAACCACGCTTTTAAAATGTGTGTGCCTGCATGCAAAGTAAACTCAGTGCAGATCTAAATTAACAATACCATACAGTAAAAACTCTCTTGTAACTCTTTGGGAGGACGTACTGCACATACTCCCATGTAACCACACAGGACAAAGACAGAAAAGAAAAAGTTCTTAAGAAACTCCTCAAAGATTCAGTGAGCCAGAATGAGCTGAGAGAGAGAGAGAGAGAGAGAGAGAGAGAGAGAGAGAGAGAGAGATGTGTGAACAAAAATAAATTAATGGCCCCACGCTGTACAGGATGGGGGAGAAGGAGAGCAGGCAGCAGCGATGCCTGTATCTCCATGAAGTGTCTTTTGTCTGGATGTGAAGTAAGCGCAAAGAATGCTTCTTCATGGCTGGGCTTTAGCGGCCGGTCCAAGATTGATTCCTGCATTCAATGGAGGGAAAGTAGAGCGTTCATGAGGAGCATGCAGAGTATTCCTTTCTTCCTAACGTCCTCCTCCACCTCCTCCTCTCTGTCTATCCCTCGTTCTGTCTCTCTCCCTCTCTCTCCCTCTCTCTCTCTCTCTCTTACTCACGCTCTCATCTTCTGAGACATTACCACAGCTTCACTAGAGAGAGTGAGTGAGAGAGATGCTTTCTTCTATACAGAGCCCCTCAGACCATTGAGCTATACCCTGCGTTAAGCTGTTTGCTTTGTAGGCCATGTTTGCCAGCCATTCTCACATTTAAGCCCTCCCGTTAGATTTACGGCAAAGGCAGGGGCAAGTTTGACCAGTAAATTTCAGAGGGTGGTTTTAAACGTGCCCCCGTGGTGAGCTGGAGGGAGCACGAGAAGCATCACGAGTTCACATGGAAATGGAATATGTTTCTATTCATCTGCGGAGAGGGGGAGAGAGAGAGAGAGAGAGAGAGAGAGAGAGAGAGAGGAGCCAAGCAGTGGTTTAGGATGTGTAATCGTTTTATTAGTCTAATTGAAAAAGGGATGAATCGAGCGGAAGACACATTATTCTTCCCACACTCTCCCTGTAGGCCCAACTGGGATTAACAGTTTGGTGTGGACAGATTAAGGTCTCTGCAGGTGACACTATAGTGTCCAGCCACTGTTTTGCTTGATACTTTTCAATAAAGTTTTCCTTTATATTTGACTTTACTTTATATGTGGCCGTGAGAAACATTATGGGACCTTGTCGTCTGCATTCAACCCATGCAGCTTTTGAACAGCAGTTAGAGGTGGTCTTGCTCAATGCCACATTGACACTTGATGCAATGTCGGGACGACTCGGACGAGCAAAGCGTCAACTCCCAGCCAGGTGCAGACTGCCATATCTACTGAGACCCAGCGAAACTGTTACGACGGAAGACTAATTCATAATTGCCTGGCCATGGCAAAGGCGAAGATCTCTTGTGTCTGAAGATAGTGATTTTATTTACAGGTTGCGTCTACCGTATGACATGGGCACTGTTTATACTTTGTCATGAAAGTCCACGCCTGCAGTATGCTCTTTACAACTTAAACTTGGCTTGAACTCACTTGCGTTAACAAGGGGTTTTAACAGTACTCTAGTCACACATCTGCTCCAGGATTCTAAGCGTGAACAGGACTTTGGGGGCAGATTAATGAGCACATTACATCAAGTTCCACTAGCTGAACAGTTGCTTCCATTGTTGTTACATTCAGAGTCCATTCACCAAACTGCTGTACAACGTAGCATTCCCTCCCCGGTCACCTGGGTAATTGGAGTGTCAGTAGGTGTACGCATACATGTACTGTATGCATACAGTATGTGTCTGAATGTGAGATGTACACGTGCCCATATGTCTGAATAGTCATGCTTTTTGTCGCACCACTTATTTGCACCGTGTGGGCGCGCACGAGTGAGTGTGCACGTGCGTGCGTGCGTGCGTGTGTGTGTTTTGTGCCGAGCAGCACATTTTCCCACACTGCCAGCATCAGTCTTCTGAGCTCCTCCCGTTTAAGAGACCGTGCCAGAACAGCCTTCTTTTCTTCTCGGCCTCCCGGCTTGGCTCTTCTCTGCTCTGGCCTCAATTGGACTTTGACTGGGTGCCAACGAGCCAGGGGATGTACGTTACTCGCCGCTCGCCTTCCAAGAGGCCTGGGTCTTTGTTCAAGGGGGTTTCTAAGAGCCTTGAACGCAGTTCTGCGAAAAAACTGAATAGCTGGATAGAGGAGGAGCCACGGTTTGAGAGGCTTTGCAAGTGTGAGACTGTGTGCCGCAGGTATTGGTTGTAGTCACTTGGAATGCCATGTACGCGGCTGAATTCAAAGCTACGCATGATAGCCAAAAAACACGAGTATTCTCAGATGGCAAGCGGACTTATGCCCGATTTATGCTTAGTTGCGCGCCGGTGTCTTGCACCAGAAATAGACAATCTACAAGCTCACAATACATCATCCTGTGACATGTTGTGAGCTTGTACATCGTCTATTTTCAGTGCAAGGCAAGTATAAATGCAGGCTTTGTGCTTTATTGTACACCCATGTTGCTTGCTGGGAATAGCACTTGTATGCTTTATACATCATAGAAGGAAGATTTGTTTCCCTGCCCACATCCCTGGTTTTACCTACAGGTTAATTTCACCCGTGTTTAGTGATAATCTGGTCCATTTACATTGAGGTGAAAACTGACATGTTGATTAATGAGCTTTGTCCCTGTCAAATAAATAAAATAAATTGTATTTATTTATTATTCACTGGACCATTCTCACATGTCTTAGGAATGGGTGGACCAAATGAGAAGTTCCCAACTTCATTTCTCTTTTTTTTTAGGAATATTAAAAAAATAATATGCACGTTTTTCACCGAAGAGTACCTCACATTGCCATGTATTGCTGTACTGCAATATATTTTGATGAGAAATATTTTTTTCATGGAATATTTTATATTGGGTAAAATATACCCGTGTTTAGTGATGGTGTAACAAAAAAACATGTTTAGTGTCAAGTTGTCCTCCAGCTATATAGATGGAAGCCATGTTTGTGAAAACGAGTTCTGCGACTGTGGCGTCCCACCTGGAGAGACAGTGAACATCACTTTGACACTTCACAGCCCAACACATGCTATTTCTGGCTTTTAACTTTTTTTTCGTTCTCAGTATGTTCATGCAAGTGTGTGTGTTTGAGTCTGTGGGGTCTATGTGTGAACATCTGTGTCAGTGAAAGACAGAGTTGGCTAAGTGCCCTGTCCCCAAACATACTTTGTTGAGCGCTAGTCTGTGTAGGTTGAGTATGTAGATTATAGATTATGTATGAGTCAATGCACTCAACTCCCCCACCAGTGTTGTTTTTGACAAAAAAATGATTGTCGATTATACCTTTTTTCACTGACAAAAACTAAATGAAAACTAAGATATGATGACTAAAACTAAGACTAAATATACTGACAATTTTGTCAACAAATAAAAACTAGACTAAAATGTTAGGATGGAACTAGTGGACAAGAGATCCAGTATAAGTCATTTTACACTTGGTTGCATGCTGTTGTTTTCAGCCAGTGTAAAAAGTCATTACGACGGCATCAAGGCGCACCAAAATACATTTTAGTCGACTAAATCGACTGTAGATTTAGTCGACTAAAATCTTATGACATTTAGTCGACTAAAACTAGACTAAACACTAAGACATTCCAGTTAACAAAAATGTGACTAAAACTAAATGAAAACTATTCAAGAGACCATGACTAAAACTAAAATAGAAATTTGCTGCCAAAAACAACACTGACTCCCACCATAGAAATAGAATAGTATATAGTTTATATATACATGGCTGCTCCTGTGTCTCTGTGTCATCTCATCATGCTCATTTGGTATGACAACGTAAACAAAAATTACAACATTCTATAGTGATTTTCTATTATTATTATTTACTATAGTTGCGAACGCAGTGAGCACTAACTATGAGACCTAGCAGATCATGTCTGTCTGTCTGTCTGTCTGTGTGTGTGTCTGTCCCGCTGTTACTTCACCATGACTCAGCCATAACCATATAAGGAGTCCCCAAAGCAGCTATACGTCCAAAACCCAAATATGTACGAGCTGCGTTCGCTTCCCGCGTTTGCGCGTCTTACTTGTATACTGTCTAGAACCCAATAAATTACATCTGGCCACAAAATATCACAGGATCTACTGAATCACGTGAAGGAGGCCTACTGGGGGGGAAGCCACACTGTGTGTCATATAGGCTCAATGTCAGTTTGACACATTCAGTAGATCCTGTGATCTTTTGTGGCCAGATGTAATTTCTTGGGGTCTAGTAGGACTATAGTAAAGAATAAAAAAATATGTTTTTGTAAAGAAATACATATTTATCCCCATGCATGAATGGGGGCATTCTTAACTGAACTTAGCTTAACTTAACTTAACTTATTAGCCACTTTCACATTCAATCTTCAGTGTGTGTATATGTGGATTGTGGACATTAATTTATTTAAACTGTACATAATTATGCATGCATGTGTGTGCGTTTGACGTGTGTTTGTGCGTGTTTGCAGGTGGTCTATGTGACGGCTACGTTTCCCTACGTCATGCTGTTGATACTGCTGGTCAGGGGCGTGACGCTGCCCGGTGCATACGACGGCATCATGTTCTACCTCTACCCCGACATCTCACGGCTGTCAGACCCACAGGTAGGAGGAACCCCTATCCAAATCCCCCCCAAGGCGTTTCTGAAAATAGTAGACATATACAAACTCACAACGCGTCTCATTGTGGTGTGTTGTGACCTTGCAGATCAGTTATTTTTGAGTGGCCGAAGTATGCGGTTGAACTGGTAAACTGACTGTGATGCTGCATTATCTAATGTTGCTGTGGGGACCCCATGGGACCCCCTGAACAACCCCTGGCGGTCCCCACGGACCCCACATTGAGAACCAAAGCTGCACATCAGTGGTTCTCAAATATTTTCAAGTTGTCAAGGAAGTTGTCAGCAATGAGCAATTTAAAAAAAATTGCTCACAACACATAGCACATCATATCGCAACGTGCTGTGAGCTTGCAAATCTAATTAATTTTAATAGCCGATCTGCCATATAGGATGTTAATGGTAGTCACAAGAAAGTCACAAGAAAAGATTGCCCATTAGTGACAGCCGGTCAGCAAGTGGATTCATGAATATATGAATATAGACAATATTTTAGGCCAATAAAAAAGACATATCAAATGTCCCACTTTAAACAAAAGAAGCCCGTCGGCTGCCAGACTACACCGGTGCACAACTCACTTCAAGGGAAAGGCTCGCTCGACTCAAGGACAGTCTGTACGTGTTCAGGAGTATGCTGCTGGGCGCAGGTTCAGAAAATACGTAGATGGAGAATAAAACCTGCACTCTCTGTAATCTTTAGGAGTCTTGTTTAATAATGATATTAATGATATCAAACCAAACAGACGCGTTTTGCACCCAGGCCTTCGTCAGTGTAGGAATTTATTATATGTTATACTGTATGTGGGTGGATGCAATTCTGAGATTCATGAAGTAACTGAACCGTCCAGAACCAACGCAAAGACTATAGGGCGGTCCTTCATATGGGGTAGTTTTCTAAGCACCGTTGTTCTCATGCTCTCAAGGGAGGGCAAGCTTCTGCGTTGGTGCTTCACAGAAGCTTCCGTATGTTCGGGGCAGAGCGGATGTTCGGGGCTGACAAGTCCCAGAGAACATGCGCAGTGATTGGCCAGTAAGTCACTTGAGTGGCAGCGTGGCGAAGCGTGCCTTCCACACTTCCGGCGCACTTCCTCATTTCGTTCCTAAGCGCACTTCCGCCGTTCCGTCGACACACAAGGCTCCAACAAACTGCAGCGGCCAATGAGGCATCTATTTTTTCTATCTATGGTTGTTCTAGGCATTAGGCTATTGAATTTGGCAAGAAATCACCAGACATATTGGAAGGTGGAGACCTCCGATCGTCCAGCCTAGAAAAGCTGGCAATAAAGCCTCACCCACTGCTTTGGAAACTGTTATTTCACAGCCCCAATATGAAGGATCTCCCTAAATGCTACAGTACTTTTGATTGCTAGTGCAACTGTACCCACAAAGTTTTAGCAAGAAAACTGGGAGATTGTCCCAGTGTTCTAGCCAAGTGTTTACAGACTGACTTGTGAGTCTATTTTCAGACTAATCAAGCGTAAGCGATAGTTCATTGAGGCACGGAAGGCAGAAGGTTATTATGTATATATAGTTCCCCTCATTAATTCCCCCTAGTAATTAAGTCTGCTTATTTAAATCAGCTACCTCTCCAGGCCACGCCCACATTCCCACAGTGCAATTTAGGTGGCTATACTAAAGCAGCCTCAGCTCACTACTCATTCTCCATGCTGTGCTGTCAAAGCAGCTCGTGCCGCGTCTGCGTGAAAATTTCCCCCACCTCCCCGGCCTCCTCCCTGTATCCAGGGGTTATGGGATATTATTGTATTGTTTGCGATTGTGTAGATTCATTGTGTTGAATCATGTGTTGTGTCTCTGCTCTGGGGGGGGTCGTTGATATCAGAGCTGTGTCTTGGTGCACAGATAATCGAAGATATGAAATGTGATATCAGACCTGTGTCTCGGTATGCAGATTATCTGATATCACATGAGCAGAGCCACACCGCCATACTAACATGCAATAGCTTTGCATTGCAATAAATGGTTTATGGTCAATCTGAGCTGAAGTGTCTCAATGAACTGTTTTTCAAACGATTCCTCTCTGGAATAAGGATGTATGGCACAGTGGGACACTTTATGAATAGCAACATTTGTATAGCGGCGATAGCACTATGGAAACAAGATTGTCATACTGCATAACTCCTACGTTCAATAACACCTCAACACCAAAATCACTCCACCAAATAGATAGACAGCTCTACAAGCATTGCAACAGCGTTGAGAAGCTTGCCCATTTTTTGCCAAATGTTTTCTCACCTAAGCTACAACATACCAGCACAGGCAGTGCTAACTGTACATGCACATGCATGGACGCACACATACAGTACACGCATACACACAGCAAGCAGACTTCACCTGGTCTGTAAAAGGCAGACATCCATCGCCAAAGGTCTCAACCAGCAGATGTCACTGTTTTCACTGTTTTCATTACACAAAAGCAGCTTGCTTGATTAAACAAATTTTTACTTTAAGGTATAACTGGAAGGCAGCATAGGCTATACAATGATGCAATCGCAACTGGCAGCGCTGCTAGTGCAGTGAGTGCACACACTGGGAAGTGGGAACAATTACAATTGCTACTACTTACTACTACTACTACTATACATTTTTTTAAAGGCTCGGCACCTGGAGGCTCGAGGCCCGTTTCAATTGAAACAATTGAAACATATAGGCCGCCACTGAGTTTGGTGGTCACCTCACCACCGAAAATATTAGACTATGAATAATGCTTTAGACAAGACGAGTAACAGTAGCAACAGAAGAAACCAAGAGACACTCAATTACTATTTAAAATAAAATGTACACAAAAGTAAAGTAAAAACCCATACAGCGTGAGCCACAATACACGCACAGCACATCCAAGTGGGTCCAAAGGTTTGAGTTAAATCTTGTACTCACTTGTGAGATATCCATCATACCAGCCTCCTCATGAACAGAGTGATTCCTGCTTCCTCACTCCTCCATTAGTCCAAACTGACTCACCAGACAGCTTGGGCGTCGGCTAGTTAAAAGCTTCTGGTGATTGCCTTCTGGCTGCAGGTGCGTCCATGTCCAGGCTCCCATTGGCTGCAATACATGTACAGGGTGATATACTCCCTCTATCACCTCCCCCAGCCTCCTTCTGTGGGGAATAGGCCTGGCTGTTTCCCCTGGTTTGCCACATTGGTTATAAAATGTTTACCGTATATCAGGGGTGGGCAACTGGCGGCCCATGGCCCACATGCGGCCCCCACCTTCACTTAATGTGGCCCTCAGGTTAATGTCAGAATACTGATATATTGGTTTCAGCTGTTTACAATTCCAAACATGACCTGCTTTAATTACTTCAGTCTAAATTAGTAGCTCATTGCTCAACACAAGTATAATTAAAGGCATTTGAAATGACGTAAAAACGTAAAAAATGCAAAATGCACCCTATTACAGAGATTAAAATAGGGTGCATTTTGCATCCCAAAACGCAGTTTATAAGGGATGCAATAAAACAACGATCTCTGCATCCACAGGATGTACTACTTACTGTACTACTGAACTGTTTTTATTCTAGTTTATTTTGCTAGCTTTAGTTATAATAATCATTTCTTCTTCTGTTTTCTACATAACCACCAATATAACCACATGAAATTAAATGGAAGTTAAATGCTGCAATTTAAGTAATATATGACTCCTAACGTTGTTGAAGTGGGACTCATCTAAAAGATCATCCCTGCATACCCGGGACTCATTACATTGAAAACCTATTTACTGTTACTCAACAAACACTCTTTAGCGATGATTACTATGGGAATATTGAGCTCTATGTAACATATCTTTTAACGCCAAAATATCACTTACGCCACCTTACTTGCACTTGAATACTCTCAGAGTTAACAGAATGACAGGGAGGAAACTGATGATGGCAAGAGCTGTCGTCCTTTATGAGCACCTGTCTCTCTCTCAGTCTGCTTGTTTAAACCACTAGACCTGTCCTTTATGAGCACCTGTCTCTCTCTCAGTCTGCTTGTTTAAACCACTAGACCTGTCCTTTATGAGCACCTGTCTCTCTCTCAGTCTGCTTGTTTAAACCACTAGACCTGTCCTTTATGAGCACCTGTCTCTCTCTCAGTCTGCTTGTTTAAACCACTAGACCTGTCCTTTATGAGAACCTGTCTCTCTCTCAGTCTGCTTGTTTAAACCACTAGACCTGTCCTTTATGAGCACCTGTCTCTCTCTCAGTCTGCTTGTTTAAACCACTAGACCTGTACGTGCCCGTCGGCCACCGGCCTACTTGAGAACGAAGCAATTTAGGAGCCTAATAATACTATTAATACCCGTTGTCAACTTGTAATAGCAGCCATTTAAATGATCTGTCTGTGTCCCTTTTGTGCCCATACTGGAGTAATGGAGATCTCTATATCTGTCTGTCTGTCTCTGTCTGCCTGTGCCTGAAGAGTGCAAACTGACTGTGAAAAGTGTACTGGTTAAGTAATCAATTTGCAGGTGTGGGGTTGCCATGGCAATCAATTGGCTGAGGCAGAGGCTGGGAATTGCACAGGTATGGGGACTTAGGCTGATAAGGCCCACTTGGCAGAGCCTGAGCAGAGCCTTTTTGTGGTGGTTCTGGAGAACCGTGGGTCCGACCGACTCGATACCTGGCTCCCTGTGGGGGTGTGGAACGCGTGTGTTGAATGTGAAGTCGGTGTTCTCGAGTTACGTGCATTACAACCGTACACACACACACACACACTCACACTCACACTCACACTCACACTCACACTCACACTCACACTCACACTCACTCACACTCACACTCACACTCTCACACACACACACACACACACACACACACACACACACACACACACACACACACACACGCAGACACGTGGCACATTTATAGTAGGATTTATACCTGAGGTTGATCCTACAAAATGCCTTCTAAATTGTGACAGTTTTCTGAAAACCCTATGTCAGTCGTTCTCAAACATTGTCATGTCAAGGACCCCAAAAATATATGTATTTGGCCGCCGACCCACATCTGAAAATATGTTGTTCCAGGGACCCCCTCAGAACCAAAGATTTGAGTTAAAAACGTTCGCTCTGAAAGAATATATATTCCCAATTTGTGCCACATTTTCACGATTTTTCTAAAATAGCAGACCTACATGCTCGTCTATGAGCTTGTAGATCTGCAATTTTTCAGCTAAAGTATGACATAATGCTTAAAACACCAACGGTTCCCGCCCAGGCACCAGTCAGTCCGTCTGTGGGCCCAGATGTGTTGAACGTAATAATGCTGCTCGCTTCACTATTCACTCACTTTAAAGACAGGACAAGTCTGTTTCACACTCTGCTGCCACCACAGCCCCATGTGGCCACGGTAATGACACACAAGTCTACGCCTAATTACACACCTTAGAGCACCGCCAGCCCACCACAGGGCACGTATGTTTTACGCAATCAATCAAATGAACAGATTTAATTAAAGCTAATGAGCATTTTAAGTCACTCTTGGCAGGCAAAATGTTATGGCAGCCCTGGTATACTAGTCGCTGTCCAGCAGATTGTATTTTTTTTTTCATTGGACATGCACCCTTTACGTCTGTGTGTTAAACAATAATATTTAACCGATGAAAGGTTTTTTTTTAAGCGCTTCGGCCAAAACCTCCCAACTCTACTACTCCCAACTTTTTTTTCTTTTTTCTTATAAGCGTACGGTATGTTAAGGCCAAGCTACACCAGGCTTTTCAGTGCGCGTTTACACGAATACGCACACACGCGCAAACGAGCACAAAACGTGCGCGAAAAGCCTGGTGTAGCCCGTCCGTCGGTTTTAATCACGGTGCAAAGTACAGTAGCATACAGTAGGCTATGTCTGTTAGGTATAGTACAGTGTGTATTTCCACAGATCTTGGAAGATATTTCATTCATTCCGTAGTGTATAGCTGCTGTTCAATGACTGTGTTGTAGCATAGTAGAGAAAGAGAAAGAGAGCGCGAAGAGAGAGTGAATGAAAGGGAGGGGGAGAGAAAGAGGGAGGGAGGGAGGTGGAGAGACAGAACAAGACGCGGAAACAAACAGATGGAGAGAGGCATGGGTAGACAAGGGTGATAAAGAAGCGCTGCTGTTTGGCAGCTAGCGAGGAAGACATTACTTCTGACACCCGATGTTAAATGAGCTTCCTCGGGGGGACAATCAGCCCTCTGTTCTGTGTGGTGCGGGGCCGGTGTTGAGCAGTGATGTGACTGTATGTGTGTGACCGTCCCTCTCCCCCATTTACACCCCCAGGTCTTCATCATGCCTCTCCCCTATTCCCCCTCTCCGGCCGTAGTTCCCACCTTTCTTTTCTGTTCTCCCGCTTTCTCCAGCATCATTCACAGCAGCACCACCGCCCTCTTCAAGGTATAGGGGGCCACCATGGGGGCCACCATGGGGGCCACCAGGGGGGCCACCAGGGGGGGGGGGGGGCACCAGGGGGGGGGGGCACCATGGGGGGGCACCAGGGGGGGGTACCAGGGGGGGGCACCAGTGGGGGCACCAGGGGGGGCACCAGTGGGGGGCACCAGGGGGGGACACCTGCAGGGGGGGCCACCACGTTTCATTTCAATTCAAATTCCATTCATAAGATTATTGTGTCAGTTTAACCACTTCCTACCTGGCGTCCGACATTGTTGTAATAATAATAGCTGCAAGCTCTGCTTCGCATCGCGATGCATCTTTGTGCCTGTAGATCTGCTATTTCCCCCCTTACTTTTTCCATCATTTTCCATCATAACCCAGGCGATCACCACCCTCCTCTGTTCAGCATGCACAACTGATCAGGGACGTGCAGAGAGTGTTAGAGGGGCAGGGGTTGGAATCCCATATAAAGAGGGCACTTTTGGACAAAAATAGCGAAAATAGCAGATCTACAAATAAAGCACTCTTTAGCTAGTGGAGATGTATGGTGTACGTACGACATTTCGAAACCAATGCAAAACACTGTGTCCAAGTTCAGGAGACAAAAAGCAATTATCCTGAATGCTGGCATGGAAAAGGAGAGGCATTTGCATTTATTTTACCATGTAGTAAATGCTGCATTCGTGGTCTGGAAAGGGCTGTTGTTTTACAGACGGGTAAAAGGGCAGGGGCTTGAAGCCCCCTTTGATGTCTATGTGTGCACGTCCCTGCAACTGATATATGTGACTATTTGACGTGTGACTGCTGGGATATACGTTACCATCTCTTTCCAGTCTCATACTCATCCCATTCCCGTAATGTGCAGATATTGTCCATTCTATATTGAACAAAATGCATCGAATACATCAAAAATAGTCATCATGCCTATTGCCTATTTGATTTTGATGTATTACTATGTTTTAGTTCTTCGTTACTGTAAATCACTCTGGATTAAGATTTGTAATTTGTAAATTGAGAACAACTCTGCTCGAATAATATTACATCGAAACAAGAGCCAACATTATTCAGCTTTCACACAATAAACCACAACAAAAACCCACAGTCTCAACATAACCAAACACAGGCCGCACAAATTAGGCACAACATCAACAAGTGATTCTCTCGGAGAGACCGGACCTTTAAGGTTTCCCCCGCGCTGCGCGGCCATCTGCCCAGGGGTGAACTAAAGGGAACATTAATGAACATTAGGAGAGAGAGAAAAGGCCAAGTTCTCCCCAAAACAGGAACAGTCCTGTGTTTGTGAGGTCAGGAGAAGTTACCGTGGTTACTCCCAGGAGGGAGAGAAGACTGTTGCGTTTTTGTTAATTGTTTATCGGTGGGGGGAAATGAGATTAGTGGCTGAATAGTAGATGTGAGAGCGTTTTCAAAGAGCCACGCTGCATTAAGTTTGAATCCCTCCGCTCCCCCTGTGCTATCCGGCTGGGTGCTGCTAGGTTCCAGTGTGCATGGGCACAGCAAGCTCGGTTCCCTTAATGTGCATTTTACCACTGTCCTTTTTTTTCTTCTTCAAATGATAGCCCCTGTCAGTGGTGTTATAAGTATACAATCCCATGGGGAGAATAAATAGCAGAGCTCACCGGTGGTGCTAGGGTGGTGGTGGGAGCAAACATCACATAACAACCAGGAACCATATGCAGAGGAAGGCAAGGAAGCTCTGAGAAGGAAGGGAAGTGGTGACGTGACTGGGCTGCGCCATGACACTTTCATGGGAACCAAACTCACACAGGAAGTGCAATGAATACATGGCAGTGAATGGAGCCGGCTGGACCAGCTCATAACAAACATTATTCAATAACATTTGAGACCTTTTGTAAAGTAATCACTTCTGGAAAATAACAGAAGACATATCACAGGTTGTTTTCTAATCACTTACTTTTCAATGTACACATTTCAATTTGCACAGTGTGCACTGCAGTGCAATTACTTTTCAATTAGTGTAGGCAAAAATCTATGAGCCTTTTCTCTTCAATTTGTCCGTTGTTCAGTTTTGAACATCGCCATCGGACAGTTTTGAAAATGTATGTTTTGTTTTAAAATACCTTATAGTTACATTTCAAAAAGCCTCGCCTTCAGCCTTTAAGTGCCACTATCATTTGTGGATTTAACTGTATGTACACATCTGCTCTATTAAATGTACTAGAAATAACATTTATTACTTTACTGGGTAGAGCACTATATTATGTATGACACTTTATAAAGTGTATTGAAACATCTGTGACAACTATAGGCTCTTATTTATCCAGGGTTCAGTTCATGCAATTGGAGATTTCTTGGCGTATCATGGCAAAGTTTTATAAAAGAAGAAACCCCTGTATTGTTTGAAATAAGAGTAGCCTATATTTTCAGAAAGACTTGAACCTTTAAGGGTTAACAAAATGTTTGTGTGTCCGTGCGTGCGTGCGTGCGTGCATGTGTGTGCATGCGTGCATGCTTGTCTTTCTCACAGGTATGGGTGGATGCAGGGACTCAGATTTTCTTCTCCTATGCTATCTGTCTCGGGTGTCTCACAGCTCTGGGGAGTTACAATGCCTACAATAACAACTGCTACAGGTACCGCAGATGACTCTCTCGAAATAGCCAAATGCCTCGTCGTCTTAATAGTGACGCGCGTTAACGGATTAACAGATTCCCACTGTCGCTACACCTGCTATTTAGCAAAACCACCGCCAAGGAAACAGGCGTGACAAAATCAGCGGGGAAAGAAAACTCCCTTGTTGAACTTGACTCTGGTCTGGCACTGAAAGTGACATGAGAGGCGTGGAAGCCTTAACATGGAAAAAATAAATAAAAAAATAGTTGTAATTGTACTTTGTGTTACTGTATATTTTGATGAATTCTGCTGCTAGCAGACAGTGGGACATTAAGCATGGCATTGTCGCCTGTCCGTCCAGCACTTAAAGGAATGTGTCAAAACCTACTGGCTGGCTGGATTGGCACTGCAATCTGCGCTGCACCTTCATGTTTACCTCCAGGGAATGATTCCTACTGATTCCCTTTCCTCTTCCAAACACACATCCAATTTTTTTGGCTTAAATAGATTGGAATTGAATCAAGTCTGAACAGAAAATCAAACAAACTAAAAACACATGGAAGCTGATCAGATTTGCCCCCAATTCCTGGGAGTTTTGAAATGCGGCTCACATCTAAAGATTTATACTTTGTCATACGATGGTGACACTGATGGTGCAATGCTGACTGTCTCACGTTCTGTCTCCCTTCATTCTGCATCTCTGTCTCTGTCCCTCATCTCTGTTTCTTTCTCTCTGCCTTGCCCTCTCTTTCTTTGTCCTTGTCTTGCTATCTCCATCTCTCTCTCAGGGACTGCCTCATGCTCTGTTGCCTGAACAGCGGCACCAGCTTCATCGCGGGTTTTGCAATCTTTTCCGTGTTGGGCTTCATGGCCTATGAACAGGGCGTCCCCATCGCGGAGGTGGCGGAGTCTGGTGAGGGAAAATGACATGTTGTGTCTGTGAACCCTACAGTACCGACCTTGTCTTTCTCTGTCTGTGAACCCTACAGTACCGACCTTGTCTTTCTCTGTCTGTGAACCCTATAGAACCCACCTTGTCTTTCTCTGTCTGTGAACCCTACAGTACCGACCTTGTCTTTCTCTGTCTGTGAACCCTATAGAACCCACCTTGTCTTTCTCTGTCTGTGAACCCTATAGAACCCACCTTGTCTTTCTCTGTCTGTGAACCCTACAGTACCGACCTTGTCTTTCTCTGTCTGTGAACCCTATAGAACCCACCTTGTCTTTCTCTGTCTGTGAACCCTATAGAACCCACCTTGTCTTTCTCTGTCTGTGAACCCTTTAGAACCCACCTTGTCTTTCTCTGTCTGTGAACCCTATAGAACCCACCTTGTCTTTCTCTGTCTGTGAACCCTATAGAACCCACCTTGTCTTTCTCTGTCTGTGAACCCTATAGAACCCACCTTGTCTTTCTCTGTCTGTGAACCCTATAGAACCCACCTTGTCTTTCTCTGTCTGTGAACCCTATAGAACCCACCTTGTCTTTCTCTGTCTGTGAACCCTATAGAACCCACCTTGTCTTTCTCTCTCTCCTTACACCATTCTAAACAGTGATACATTATACATGAAGAAGTTATATAACCACCCACATTTCACCCAGGCTGTTAAGACTGTCACAGGTATATGACTTATTCATGTCAGCATTAATGATTTAGTTATAACGAGATGTGTTATTCCATAATGTGTTTCTGATGTCATATCAAAGTTATCCCAGAGGCATATACAGGTAGGAGGCCTTTGCTATTTCACCAGTTTCACCTATTTCCTGTTAATAACCTGCGTAAAATGTGGAGCATTGGGAGGTAAATGCGTTGTGACGCATTGTGAGCTTGTAGATCGGCTATTTTCAAATGGCCGCAATGTAGGGTTGAAGTGGTTACTCTACGTTTTCTAATCAAAATTAGTAAGTAACTAGTAACTAAAGTTTTCAAATAGTTGTGGAGGAGTAAAAGTACAAATTGTGGCTCTGAGATGTAGTGGAGTACTAGAAATTGGAAATACTCAAGTAAAGTACAAATACCTCAAAATTGTACTTAAGTAAAAGTACTTAGTTACTTTCCACCACTGATATTGTAGTATTACAGGTCCCAGTCTCTCCTTCATTGATTGTACTGTGTATTATATGTGGTGTGATGCAGGTCCCGGTCTCTCCTTCATTGATTGTACTGTGTACGTATGTGGTGTGAATGATGCAGGTCCTGGTCTCACCTTCATTGATTGTACTGTGTAGTGTATGTGGTTTGATGCAGGTCCTGGTCTCACCTTCATTGATTGTACATGTGTACTGTATGTGGTTTGATGCAGGTCCCGGTCTTGCCTTCATTGATTGTACATGTGTATGTGGTATGATGCAGGTCCCGGTCTCGCCTTCATTGCCTATCCCAAAGCTGTTACAATGATGCCCTTGTCTCCACTTTGGGCTATTATGTTCTTCATGATGCTTATCTTCCTTGGTCTGGACAGTCAGGTGAGAATTAACCATGGTATCCTGTGGTACTGAAATGCACCGGCTTTCAAAAAAGACAAAAAATATTGAATTAAGACTGAAAGATACATTAACCATGGGCTTTCTAATCACAACCGGCCATTTCATGTCATTCAGTTGTTGAATAATCTAACAATAAATATAGTTGCTGAATTACTGTATACATAAAGGTTTACATTACAATCTGGTCAATATAAAAGGTCCCCTGTGTGGACTGTGAAGAGCAATAAAGAAGTTTAACCAGGATCTGACACTGCAGTAAAATAATTAAAAAAAAAGGTTTTTCAATGAATATCTGATCCAGGATCAACGTTGTGGTTGCTATAGCTCTGAGTCTGAGTGACGCTATAAGCGAGATCTTTAGAGTGCGCCCCCCCCCCGCTCGCTTGTGCGTTTATAAGTCGAATTTTAGGACATCTGGCTTGGTTTTGGTACCAAAAGTTTACTTGGGAAATCCAATCAATTTTGTTGTTTATCTTTTTTCCCCTTCCGGTTCAACCCGGGCCGAAGGGTCGGCTGTTAAACCTGTCTCCTAGGCAACGCGCAGCGTAGTAGAGGATTCATTTTTAGTCGGTGGCGACTAACCCCCCTAGCGTCTATCATTTGTCACCTCACCCAATGTGAATGTGAGGGGTTGTCAGTTGCCCGACCGATATCCACCCAATTAAAGCAGAAACCAGTACAGAAAAAATAAATTTTGGAGGGTTTAAGTGCATGGCGCCCCTAAGAGCAGAAGTGCAAAAGGCCACGCTGCGCCTGATTTAAGTGACTACTGGCCAATCACTTTTCCGTCACTTAACTGTGGATGGCACCATAAAGCATTACACTTACAATAGGGCCCAAACAAACATACATCCAGTGAGGGGAAAAAACGGTGGTGGGGATTCAGCTTTTACGGGGCCAGTTTCGAATTGCGGCCGTCCATAGGTGCCCTTTGAGAGCGGTTTTGAAGGAGTCAAGGGATTTGCATGTCTTAATGACTGTAGGGAGTTCCACATTTTGGTGGCATAGGAGTGAAAATAATTTACAGTAGGCCTAGTCCCTTGTTTGTGCCGAATATGGGTTGCACATGGTTTGTTAAAACAAAACCTGAACATCAGGTGACTGAAGAAGTTGAACCCGTCAAGTGTCGCTGTGTTGTTTTCGTCGACTAAGTCTAATACTATGACAAAAAAAATTCGTCGACTACCTTTTTTCACTGACAAAAACGACATAAAAACTAAGCCATGATGACTAAAACTATGACTAAATATACTGACAATTAAAAAAACTCAACAAATACGCGCCGCGCTGCGACACGTTTGTAGATCAAAACATCTTTTAGTCGGCTAAATCAACTGTAGATTCAGTCGACTAAAATCAGATGATTTTTTGTCGACTAAAACTAGAGTAACACTAAGACATTCCAGCAGGTGACTAAAATATGACTAAAACTAAATGAAGTTTCAGTCCAAAGACTATGACATTGCTGCCAAAAACAAAACTGTTCCATACAGTGACAGTCCTACTTGGTTCTGACCTAATAGTACTTTTTTCTTCAGTTTGTGTGTGTGGAGAGCTTGGTGACGGCTGTGGTGGACATGTATCCAAAGACCTTCAGGAGAGGCTATCGCAGAGAGATGCTGATCCTGGGCATGTCTATATTCTCTTTCCTGATAGGACTCATCATGTGTTGTGAGGTATGACTCATCTCCATTTTTACACATTTGGTATTATCTGCTCATTTGCACTTGGGCATTCTTCAGGATACCTAATTATTTCTTAAGCCATTTAGGCCTGATGTCGAAATCAATAAATGTCTTCTAAATCCTGACAGTTTTCTGAAATACCTCATGTTTCTGTATCAGCAGTGCTCAATATCTCATGTCAAGAACTCCAAAAATGTAATTGGCCACCGACCCCCATCTGAAAATGTGTTGTTCCAGGAACCCCTCAGAAGCACAGATTCGAGTTAAAAACGTTCGCTCTGAAAGAATATATATTCAAAGATTTGTGCCACATTTTCACGATTTTTCAAAAATAGCAGACCTACAAGCTCGCTATGAGCTTGTAGATCTGTGATTTTTCAATTGCTAAATTATAACATAATGTTTAAAACACCAAATGGGGTTCCCGCCCAAAAGCTTTCGATCATCAGCACCACCACCACCACCACCACCATCATCATCATCATCATCATCATCATCATCATCATCATCATCATCACGACCACCATCCATCACCAAAATACAAGTCTGAGGTAAGTCTTATTCAGGTACTCAGTAATCCTTTGTGGTATTTGTCAGACATGCATTTTATATGCGTGGAAAGGTTTCCTCTCCATTTAACCCTGAATCCATTTAAAAGAGGGAGGGGTTAGGGGAGGGGATGATATTGTGATGTCACTATATCACTGTCATGGGCCTTTTGAGAAAATACACAGGGAAGACATATTTCAATATTCTAACCACACCTGGGGGTCTATTAGAGTAATGTTAACTCCATAGACACATACAGAGGAACAGAGGACAACTCTCAGTAATGAATCATATTACGTATACAAAACAGAAAAAGTACAAAAAACACGTACAGCACTCCATGTGATATGTTTTTCCTGTACACAGGTTTAATGTTTGTCTTAGAGGCAGCAGGACAATGCTGTACACAGGTTTAATGTTTGTCTTAGAGGCAGTAGGACAGGCCATCAGAGGCATGGCAACATCTGCAAAAGGTCAATTCACATGAAAGTGATGGACTGCAGGTTATTTAAAAGAGGGATAGCAATATGTTTACAAAACTTCACATACAAGTATGTATGCTGATCTTACTGTATATACATACTTCCATAACCTCGGAACATGGCGGCATTGTCTCAAGACTAGCTAGACACTGAGAAGAACGAGAGACATCGTGGGCTCACACACTGAACTTTGACTTCAGAATCAGCTTCATATTGTTACTTGTCGTGCCGAAACCTTGCATCTGCATTATTTAATCTCGCACAGAACCAATTCCAATGCTTTTTTATCCCATTTTGGGCGGGAACAGCATTTTGGTGTTTTCAGCATTATGTAATGTTATGCTTTAGCTATTGAAAAAAAGCAGATCTACAAGCTCGTAGCGCGGCACTCGGTGCCGCGCTACGAGCTTGTAGGTCTGCTATTTTTGAAAAATCACGAAAATGTGTCGCAAATCTTTGAATATATATTATTTCAGAGCGAAAGTTTTTAAATCAAATCTTTGCTACTGTTGGGTCCCTGCGAAAACATATTTTCAGATGGCGGTCGGCGGCCAAATACAGATAATTCTGGGGGTCCTTGACATGAAAAAGGTTGAGCACCACTGACATAGAAACATGGGTTTCTCAGAAAGCTGTCAGGATTTAGAAGACATTAGAATCGTACTTACAGTACCGGTAGGTCTAAATGGGTTATGGGCTGCCTGTGACTGACACCTGTATCCCCCTATCAGGGAGGGATGTACGTGTTCCAGCTATTTGATTCGTACGCTGCCTCTGGGATGTGTTTGCTGTTCGTGGCCATATTCGAGTCTATATGCATTGGCTGGGTCTATGGTAAGAAACTATGTGTCTCACTCTCATATCCTTTGAATAGTTTTTATTTAGTTGTAGACACATTTTAGTCACCCGGATGTTTTAGTGTTAGTCTAGTTTTAGTCGACTGAATGTCATCAGATTTTAGTCGACTAATTCTACTGTTGATTTAGTCGACTAAAGTGTATTTTGGCAGGCCTTGATGCCGTCGTAACGACTGTTTTTTTCTCTTGCAATTTGACGATCTACAAGCCCACAACGCGTCTCACTGTGAGCTTGTAGATCGTCTATTTTCAGCATGCAACTAATTGTAAAATGACTTATACTGGATCTCTTGTCCACTAGTCCCTTAATTGTATTTGTTGACGAAGTTGTCGGTATATTTAAAACTTAGTTTTAGTCATCATAGCTTAGTTTTAATTTAGTTTCCATTTAGTCAGTGGAAAAAGGTAGTTTTTTGTCTTAGTTTAGCCAGATGTTTTCACATAGAATTAGCAGGCTCTCCCATGTGAAAAGCTGTGCAGCAATGCTATTCCCAATACATTAATATTCCTCCTATGCCCTCTGCTGGATAGTGAGCTGTAGTGCATCTACTTCAACCACTGAAAGCCTCTAGTATTTTATAGCCAAATTCCAATACCCCAAAACCTCGGCCACTCACTCACTCACACTCAGTCACTCTAGCATGGCGGTGTTACGGTGAAATTGGGGACCTGATGAAATATGGAACAATCAGCGTCCGAACATAAATCATTGTGGTTTGTTTATTAGCAGAGTTCAACTTTAGCTGTATTTAGGCCACTTATTTTATAGACCTCCATGTTAAGTTATTTGAAGTCCACATGGTCACATATATCGGTAGGTCACCAATTGCACTGTAACACTGCCATGCTAGAGTGACCGAGTGTGAGTGAGCGAGTGGCCGAGATGTTGGGGATTGGAATTTGGCTTTTGAGAAGCAGACTTGAGTTACACTTACAAACTCTACTTTGTTTCCATGTGTACCAGACACTACCAGTTCTTGTAGATCGAGGCAAGTAGTGAATGATGGAAGTTGGAAATGTATGCCCCCCCCCCCCCCCCCCCACCCAGTTATGCAATACCCGAAATACCCTTTGTACCCGTCTGGTCTGTCTCTCTTGTCTATGCTTTTGTTTAAGCTGCCATTGAACATACTGTACTGTAGCCCCTCAGAAAGATGGCCGCCGGGTGAACTGCGTCAGAGACTCCGCCTTGAGCCATCTAGCCTTTAAATATGTCTATGTACGGACGCCCCAGAGCCGAAGGAGGCGTCTGTCTTTCTATAATGTGTGACAATGGCCATCCTTGTGTGTGTTCCAGGAAGTGACAGGTTCTACACCAACATTGAGGACATGATTGGTTACAAACCAACCTTCTTTATCAAATGGTGCTGGATGCTCCTAACCCCAGGCGTTTGTGCTGTGAGTCTGCCATCATTTATTTAAAAACATATATATATATATATATATATATATTTTTTTTTTATTAGTTTAATTAGTTTAAATTGTATGAATTAAATTATTTTAGTAATGTTTTCATTGTTGACATTTAGTTTTAGTTTTTTTAATTTAAATGTGTATGTCGAGCCGTGGAAAAGGGAGGGTGATAATTAAATAATAATAATAATAATAATAATAATAATAACAGTTCAGATGTACACATATAGCGGCTGGTCCTCCATTGCGCTCATTGTAATATCAGGATCGAATAGGATGTAATAGTATTTGATAAAATAGAGATAAGAGGATTTATCTGAAATAATTATAAAATTATATTTATAATCCAGATTCCGGACTATTTGCTTCACATATTAGATGTATACGGCACCTCTTACATCTCTGTTTTGACTACATAAATCTCTCTTTTCTGCCACAGGGTATCTTTCTGTTCTTTCTGATCAAATACAAGCCCTTGAAGTACAACAACGTGTACACCTATCCTGACTGGGGTTACGGCATCGGGTGGTTCATGGCCATGTCCTCCATGATCTGCATTCCTATCGGCATGATCTGGATGATCTGGAAGACTCCTGGAACATTCTCTGAGGTACAAACACACACACACATGCACATGTGTACGTGCACAGACGCACGCGCGCGCGCGCACACACACACTACAAAGTAACTAGCAACTAAGATGTTCAGATACATAGAGTGGAGTAAAGGTAAAAGGGAGGGAGGGAGGATGATGGAGTGCGAGGACGGGAGGTGTGGATGCGTATGAGGCCTGGCCTATAGGGCCTAGTATAGGCCTATATCCTATATATAGGCCTGTATATAGGCCTAGTAAGTTTTAAGACTTACTAGGCCTAGGCCCAGGCCTATATATAGGCCTATATAGACAGCAGTGAGACTTCAGGGCTATATTGCTATGAAGCAATATAGCACTAACGGGCAACGGATAAGGGATCTATTAAAGGCAATGGCACGTGGACTGGTGATTGGTTAAATTTGGTTTAATTATTGCAACGCCCAAACCACACCACACCCCAAATAGTAGTTTAGAAAGATGAGACAAAAATGGAGCCCTAAGTGTCACGGTGCGTGTCAGGTGAGGACCCCAAAGCAGAACAAGCAGGTCAAGTCCAGTATGCATTAGCAACGAACAGGACATACACAGGCAGGAACACAACGTAACAAGAACGTATAATCTAGCAAGGGAACACAAGGAACTGAGGGTTTAAGTAGACACAGGGATCACAATACACAGGTGTACAGAACAAACAATCAACACTAGGATTGGCTGGGAGACTAACAGGACACAGGTGGAGAAAACTAGTAATCACAGGGAGGTGAGACAAGACAGGCAAAGCAGGAAACACTAGGGCATCACTATACAATAAAAGTACACAGTCCATAACACTAATTGCTAGAGCACCTGCCCCTTGTGACAGCAATGTGGCCTTTACAGTGTACAGAACAGTATGTGTCTCAAGATGCCATTGATCATGTTTTCTGAAATAACTCATACTTTAAATGCTTAGTATGAGGTTTAAAGTACAGCAGGCTTGTGTTCATAAAAAAGAAAGATTGGGTATTGGGTAAGACTGACGTTATGTATCTTTCAAGACCTTTCACTGCTTCGTCTCAACCATTACTCTATGGCTCTGCTCTCAGCCACCGCATGGATATTTTATTTCCATTTTTTTGTAATGTTGCCACTACTGTTGGAGCAGCCATAAACTACATAGGTTCATCCCAATGTTCTGAGCAACTTTGTAACATTAGTGTTAGTAAAAAGCAGGTGAAAGAGTTACGTTTGAGGTAGACTAACATCAGTCACTCTACAGTTCACTGTAGTAGAAGAGGTGCGGGTTTACCCCGCAGCTATGTCGGCTCTGCCTACAGGAAATACGTACAGTAAGCTGCGACCATGAGACCCGTTTCTGAATTCGTCTATAGGGGAGGTGAGGATGAAAGGGGTGAGGTTGGAGGGGCGATGATGATGACGTGACATCATTTATATTCTTCATCTTTTGCATATAACCTCCATCAGTGTTGTTTTCGTCGACTAAAACTGAAATGAAAAATGTTCGTTGACTACCTTTTTTCACTGACGAAAACTGAATGGACACAAAATAAAAACTAAGCTATGCAGGTGACTAAAACTAAGACTAATTATATTGACAATTTCGTTGTCGAATAAAAACTAGACTAAATTGTTAGGAAGGGACTAATGGACAAGTATAAGTCATTGTACACTTAGTTGCATGCTGAAAATAGCAGATCTACAAGCCCAGAACACGTCGCGCTGCGACGCGTTGTGGGCTTGTAGATCGGCTATTTTCAGCAAGTGAAAAAAACACTATTACGACTGCATCAAGGCCCGCCAAAATACATTTTTGTCGACTAAATCACCTGTAGAATTAGTCGACTAAAATCTTATGATATTTAAATGAAGTTTCAGTCCAAAGACTATGACTAAACTCAAATTTGCTGCCAAAAACAACACTGACCTCCATGTCTCTGTCTCTGTCTCTCTGCTCTCTCTCTCTCTCTCTCTCTCTCTCTGTGTGTCTCTACAGAGGATGAAGAAGTTGACCACTCCCTCCCCAGACCTGAAGATGAGAGGGAAGCTTTCGGGTTCGCAAAGTCCCTACGCTGTCAACGATGCCAAACTAAAGGGCGATGGGAAAATATCCACCATCGGCGACAAGGAGACGCATTTCTAACCGACCGCCTGACATGTCGACCAAGCTGCCAGCTATCTACACAATGACAACAGCAAAAAACAACAACTTCAGCAACAGCCACGTTAAAACCACCATTGCACAAAACAGGAAGTGAAATGAATGTGTTTTTTTTCCTTTTCTTCTTTTATGTAAAAAGGCAAAAAACTGATCAAATGATTATGTAGTGTTTGCTTCTGTTTTGCACGGACTTTGATAACAAAATGCATTGTTTTATATTAACATTGTGACTAAAGCAGCTGCTTTGTTTCTCTTTTTAACCAGTAATGTTTGAGAATCTATTTGACGATGTAGATGAGGTACAAGTTGTCCCAGTATGTATCAGCAGCATCGATCGCATTAACGGCTTTTTGAGCAATGCCCAATGTGTTGCGCTGTGAAAGGTTTCTGTGTTGGTCGAAGTGCTGCATCGCTCCCATATACGTTATAGCAGGTACACAAATGTGACTATATCTAATCTGTAGCAGTTGAGGACCATTTCTGTATAGTCGTGTGTTAAGAGAGGATGCAGTGACCTATAGCATTTTAAGGCTTAAGTTATACTCTGATGATGCGACACGTTGTGTGAGCTTGTAGAGATTGGCTTATTTTCGGCACACGACGTCACCACAAAGTGTAACAAATAAGGGCTTCAGGCTACAGGTGGGCTCTGTTCAACCCCTCTAGTAAAACCCTGAGTTGTATACTGAAAGATTTCTGTCACTTCAAAACTCATGTCTCTCATGAGTTCCACGCCGCCCCCACCCTGACTTTATGTTGATTATCTGGATCTAAACTTTGGCCCGCGTCATTCGAAACCCTACACGGCTTGCGCAAGGACACGTTCCGACTGGCCAGTAGCCACTTTGAGTGGCAGTCGAGTCGGGGCAAACGCCCTCGCGCCAGAACATAATTTGGCTCTGTGGTGCCTCGCGTGGCTCAAGTTCGCTTTGAGACGGCAGGCCTCCGTCACGGTCAAAAACTATACTTAAAAACTACTTGTTGTATAGGCTAGAGGCACTTTCGCATTGCCCACAGAAGCGGGCCGTGGTTATAAGCACAAGCCGTATAGGATTTAGAATGTCGTGCGACTGGCATGTAGCCGTCTGCAGACACCTATAGGGCCATTGTTGAAACTATAGCTCCTCACCACTCGCCCTACACACTTCCACTCGGTTTTGACCATAGATATATATATATATATAATGCGATGCAAGCGGATGGGAGGGGAGTTCCGGTGCCGTCTCTATTATTTATATGTCTATGCTCAAACCGAGTGGAAGTGTGTGTAGGGCGAGTGGCGAGGAGCTACCGTACAGGCTGGTGATCCAGACCTCGCTGGGTGCCACTCCCCCATTTCCTGTCAACCTATACAGTTAATCTATCAATAAAGGCAGAAAGAAAGACCCCAACAATATCTTAATGTTAATGGGTTAATGCGTGCGTTAGAAGCCCCTTTCATTATACTTCTCCATGCAGTTTTGAGGTTCTATAAGGCTCTCTGAGCTGCTACAAATATAGCTCTGTTGTGAGTGACTCGCGGGCCGGGTCTCTCCCCTCTAGCTGCCCTCCTGTTATAAGTGCTGGATCTGTGTCATTTCACAGTCATTACGCTGAGCCTAACGCAGAGTGACAGACAGACGTGCGTGCTCCCCCTGCGTTCTATTTTTTTTCTTCTTTTTTTCCCCCTGCATGCTCTGCCTGTGGAGATGAAGATGGACGTACCATCAGATCCACATCCCTGTCCCCTTCGCCTCCTCTCTCTCTCTCTCTCTCTCTCTATCCATCCCTCTCCCCCTCTTTCCTGCATGCCGATGTCCTTTTCTTCACCGAGTTCTTAAACTAGCCTCTGATCTGCCTCATGGCGTGAGCGTGTGTGTGTGTGTGTGTGTGTGTGTGCGTGCGTGCGTGTGCGTGTGTGTGTGTGTGTGTGTATAGCCCCTTCTCTCTCTCTCTCTCTCTCTTGAGCGCTAGTAGTGCTTATTTGAAACTGTGACAGTCATTGTGATTGCTCGGCATGACGATTGTGATGCCCGCACACGCGGCCAGATTAGTTTGGTGGAATTTGTGGTCATTTGGATAATCAAATAAAAAAAAAACACTTTATTTTTCTTTCTTTGTGTTTTCTTTTTCTTTTTGCATTCTGAGCCATTGCAAGTAGAGTATAGCACCAGGGTCTGTCTCTGACTGTTGGTTATGGCCTTAACCACTTTGGACCTGCCGTCCATATTTTGGGTATCATCTTTTGAAAACATATATATATATATATTGCAAATAGCTCGCTATTTGTTATACGACAAAGTGTATCTAGGGCTATAGTGGTTAAGTAAGGGCCAGTGAGTGAGCAGGTCTCATGATTCAAACCGCGTAAAGCCTCAAATCGGTGCCTTCAGTACATCCTTCCGTTTGTTCCCGTGCATAATTCCTCTCTTTGTCTGCCTTGCCTTTACCCTTATTCTTTTCTCTTCCTCGTTCGCTTTCTCGTGAAAATGGAGAAGGAGCTTCAGTGATTTGGGTAATTTGGGAGGAAAAAAAACGGTCCGCCCCGGTAACAAGATGTGTAGCACACAATACAGTGGGGGGGGGGGGGGGGGGGGGGGGGGGCACGCGACAGGCCAACAGCACACACACCAAGGCCTGCCATCATGATTGGCGGAAGGCCCCTCTCTATCCTGATTGGATGAAGGCTGGGCCACCTAGCCAAAAGCGAAATCAACAAAACCAACGTCTCCTTATATGGTCAGAACACTCTAGTAAGGAGGATTATCACAACAAAACAAAAAAATAAGTCATATTTGAATTAAGTGAAATCACTGAAAATGCCTTTAAGTTTAATAAGAGAAGATAAAAGGAAGAAATAAGGGAAGCGATGGAAAAAAAGAGGAAGTGCAGGATTGAGGAAGGAAGGTGTGACTGAGCGGTGGTGCCATTTTCAGATTGATGAGCCCTCTCCTATCTGAGCCAGTGTTGTTTTTGGCAGCACATTTTGATTTTAGTTTTAGTCATAGTCTCTTGAATAGCTTTCATTTAGTTTTTGTCACATTTTAGTCACCTGGAATGTTTTAGTGTTACTCTAGTTTGAGTTGACTAAATGTCATAAGATTTTTTCACTTTCTGAAAATAGCAGATCTACAAGCTCACAACGCATCACAGCGCTGTGAGCTTGTAGATCTCCTATTTTCAGCATGCAACCTTAGTCTAGTTTTTAGCTGTTGACAAAATTCTGAATACAATTACAGTAGTCTTAGTTTTTGTCATCGTAGCTTAGTTCTCATTTAGTTCAATGAGTTTGTCAGTGAAAAAAAGGTATAGTCGACGAAAAAATGTCATCTTAGTTTTAGTCGACAAAAACAACACTGGTCTGAGCTGTGAATTCTCCAAACACGCAATTGGTCCCTCTATAGCGCACGGTCGCATTGTGACATGACCTCCTCAACCTATGGAGCGTCACAGTCCCGCCGCCTTTCATAATGACCAGATCACCAGGAGAGAATTTCCCATAATTCCCCCCCCCCCCCCCCCCCCCCCCATATAGACGTTTCAAAAAAGTGTGTTAAATGTGTTTACTTTAAAGACCTGTAAACCTATGAACATGAAACCTATGAAACACACTTTTGGCGCAAAACAAATAATTAGAAAGAAGAAAAACTTAAATTAAAATTTGTTTATTGTCATGATTTGTCAACTTGCCTGTTGGCTTTATCCGAGGCTTAAAGGTTTTTAAATAAATACATTTTGAAAACATCTATGGAAAAATGAACGGGAGATTCTCTTCCGGTAAAATTGCAGGGTCGGGGCTGCCCTGGTAGGGGGCGGGACTGCCCTGGTAGGGGGCGGGGCTGTGACGCTTTATACAAGTGAAGAAAACAAAACATGTGTGCGTTGGAAGCGATAGCCTGTTTTAACACTGATCAGATTATTTTTACATCCCTTTCTAGAGATCCTGGGTCTGTGTCTGTTTTATTTTTTTCTTTATTTTTTTTAAGACTTTTGATATCCCTCTCAAAAATAAACATGTTATAGACATATAAGGAAAAAGGTCTTTTACTGTTCTGTACTGTTTTACAAACACTTTGGTATATTCACACAGGGCACAAGAACGGTCTGCTTAGTCATTTCTAAGAATAAATATAAAACAAAAACAAGCTAAAACGGCCTAGACTTTTCATTCAGCCAGAGAGTCCCAGCTATAGAAAACAGTTTTGGCAGATCATGCATGCTCTGGAGAGGGAAGTCTGGAACACTCTGGTGGAGCTGTTGCCCCCGCGACCCGACAACGGATAAGCGGTTGAAGATGGATGGATGGATGGATTTTGAAAAAAAAAGAAAAAAGATTTGGGTTATTACAAAACATACATTATCCACTTCCGACCTATATAATTATATATGTTGTCCTTTTGAAAATAGCCGATTGACGCATTGTGAGCTTGTAGATCTGCTATTTTCTAAATATTTGTATACATTTTCATCCATCCATCCATCCATCTTCAACCGCTTATCCGTAGTCGCCGGGTCGTGGGGGCAACAGCTCCATCAGAGTTCTCCAGACTTCCCTCTCCAGAGCAACATTAGTGAATTCCTCCTGGGGGATCCCTAGACGTTCCAAGGCCAGTGAGTCGATGTGTTTGCTCCAACTGCGCCTTGGTCTGCCCCGGGGTCTCCTCCCAGTGGGACGTGCCTCGAGGACCTCCCTAGGGAGACGCCCGAGAGGCATCCCAACCAGATGCCCGAACCACCTAAGGCGAAGGAGCAGCGGTTTTACTCCGAGTCTCTCTCGTGTGACTGAACTTCACACAGCTTGTATTCGCGACCCACACTTCATGACCATAGGTGAGAGTAGGAACGAAGATTGCTCGGTAAAACAGAAAGCTTTGCCTTCTGGCTCAGCTCTCTTTTCGTCACAACAGTGCAGTACAGCGACTGCAATACCGCCCCTGCCGCTCCGATTCCCCGGCTGATCTCCTTCTCCGTCCTCCCCTCACTCGTGAACAAGACCCGAGATACTTGAACTCCTTCACCTGGCGTAATGCCTCATAACCCTACATTTTCAACTTGTGATATGGGGATTTTGTTTTGCATAATGAGTAATTTCTACTTTTGGTACAGTTTGATACCAATACTTTTAAGCAAGTAAATAAAACTATAATTTTCACTCAAGTAAATGTTGAATTCTGGACTGAGTAGTTCTACATTGAACATGTGAGAACTTTTTCCACCACTAAACTTATCTTACAGTATATCTTCCAGATAATTCTGCAGCTTTTATTAGATTGTTTCGTTAAAAGACAGCCGTGCAGACATATCACTCTTGTGCAGATTTGATGGAACCCCTCGGGTATGGGCACCCCTGTGAGCGCGCGCGCGTGCGTGTGCCTCTGTGTGCACTCCCACACACATCCTTTTTGTCATGCTTCAAAGCGCAGCCTTAGTTTGTTTGGCTTGGAGGCGATGCCTTGTCTTGATCTGGCATTATAGGAGATAATACATTTTATTTTTCTTGCATCAAGCTGTTTCATGAACATCTCACGGCTGATCTAGATTCGATTTTGAACGCTTTGATACACTACTTAACGGCGGACTGAGAAAAAGGACCCATGGATCAGCCCTAAATATGGGTTAGGGTTAGAGACAGAGACAGAGACAGAGACAGAGACAGAGACAGAGACAGAGACAGAGACAGAGACAGAGACAGAGAGACGGAGACGGAGACGGAGACGGAGACGGAGACGGAGACGGAGACGGAGACGGAGACGGAGACGGAGACGGAGACGGAGACGGAGACGGAGACGGAGACGGAGACGGAGACGGAGACGGAGACGGAGACGGAGACGGAGACGGAGACAGAGACAGAGAGAGAGAGAGACAGAGACAGAGACAGAGACAGAGACAGAGAGACAGAGACAGAGACAGAGACAGAGACAGAGACAGAGACAGAGACAGAGACAGAGACAGAGACAGAGACAGAGACAGAGAGAGAGAGAGAGAGAGAGAGAGACAGAGACAGAGACAGAGACAGAGACAGAGACAGAGAGACAGACAGCTAGGGACAGACACAAAGAGACAGAGGGGTGTCTTTGATGTCCAATTAAGCCAATTTAGCACAGATTTTTAGGCTACATGTATCATTATTAATTGGTTTACGCTCCATGTTATTTTGCAGCTTGTAATGGAAGGAGGTGTTGTGTATTAGGTAATAGCCTATATAACCGCTATAACCTGTGTATTTTGATGACGACTGTATTGCATAAGGGCCTTTCTCGGCTCCACCCTTCTCCCATTGTTTATTGTGTTTAGTTTCCAAGATGGCGGGCGGGCGGGCGGGGTCGACATATGGCCTTACTGGGCTGCATTCAAGACACTTGCCTTGTGTCTGACACCTGACTTGTGTCTGAAGTTCTTAACACTCTGATGACACTGCCATTCTCGGACTGCTCCATGACAATAACTCTATTACGGTCTATCAGAATACCATTTCTCATTTCACACAGTGGTGCACTGACAACTATCTAAAGTTGAATGTAGTCAAAACAAAATAACTGGTCATTGAAACAACAACCCACACTGGACTTAACCCACTCCTCATTAATGGTAAAACAGTAGAACAGGTTGACAGCTTCACATTATCTTGGACTCACACTGGACAATAGACTTAGGTTTGATCAACACATTACATCTATCCAGTCACGCTTTCAGCAAAGACTCCATGTAATCCGTAAATTAAGATCATTATCTGTTGCTCCTCATCTTCTGCTATTATTGTACAAAAGCATTATTCAACCTGTTCCGTTGTACTGTTCTGCATGTTTCTACACCATACTGTCCATGCCTAATAGGAACAAACTTTTCAGTATCACCCGTATTGCTTCCAAAATCAACAGACTTCCTACATCCACACTTTCTGATATGAACAATAAGGCCATCACACGACTAGCACTCTCGATATTAAATGACACTGACCATCCTCTGTATCGCTTCTTTAACCTCATGCCATCTGGACAAAGATACAGAACCTTGCCATGGAAAAAGGTCCGTTTTAGTATAGGAGTGTTGTCCCCTCAGCCATTAAACAAACTGCCCCGCCGATAGGATGGTTCTGTACACAGTGGGGACCTCATGTTTTGTTTTTGTTTTTTGTATTGTCTTGGTGTTATGTGCTCTGTGTTGTTTTTGATGTGGGTGTCGGACAATAAAGATTATTATTATTATTAACACAGCTTTGATGGATGTGTTCTGCCCCCCCTCCCCCCATCAAACAAAATGTTTGGTCAAACCATATGGGCATCCATTGGAAATGCATTGGAACGGCCATTCAACACAGACACAAAACAAACGCAAGACAAGTGTCTTTATGTGTGAACGCAGCCCAGTATGGGCATATGTCGACCCCAACCGCTCACCTCCGCCCCACCCCCTCCTGGTGCTGCGGCCATCTTGGAAACTAAACACAATATAAACAAAGGGAGAAGGGTGGGGAGAAAGGCCCTTTCATGATAAAATGCCACATTTTTTTGTCTACTCGGTCTGTGTCTCATAGGAGAGCTGTGGGCCGTTCAGAAACCCGTCCACCAGTGACATCATCGATGGGAAATCCAAGCTAATAGAAACTGCAGGCTATTATTCCTGAAAAGTTACAATGCGAACCATCGTTTTCACGATGGTTTAGCTATAATAAAAATCGAAACATTTAAAAATAATAATAATAATCTGCCTAATGAACCGCCCACAGCCCTCCTATGAGACACAGACCGTGTAGAACAAAAATTGTGTTATTTATTTTATCATGAATTAGTGAGGACTAATTATATGAAGATAGGTTGAAAAGTGGTGAAGCAGCTTGACGCCTCAGTTTTGATTGCCTACACCTGGCCTACAGGGCACCGCCCTACACCTGGCCTACAGGGCACCACCCACACCTGGCCTACACCTGCCCTACACCTGGCCTAC
This sequence comes from Protomyctophum bolini, assembly GCF_963924005.1. Classification (NCBI taxonomy): domain Eukaryota; kingdom Metazoa; phylum Chordata; class Actinopteri; order Myctophiformes; family Myctophidae; genus Protomyctophum; species Protomyctophum bolini. The sequence continues at coordinate 33,097,559 of NC_137863.1, read as the reverse complement.
AGGGCACCACCCACACCTGGCCTACACCTGCCCTACACCTGGCCTACACCTGCCCTACACCTGGCCTACAGGGCACCACCCACACCTGGCCTACACCTGCCCTACACCTGGCCTACACCTGCCCTACACCTGGCCTACAGGGCACC